>NW_022995378.1:267816-327278 GCF_004354385.1 Drosophila innubila
ATGAACTGTAACGGAAAAAAAAAAAATTATAGGATCTGGGGTAAGCAAAATTATAAATGATCCAACATTTGTTGCTAGGATTGGGAAAACCCAGAAAACCCAATCAGATCAATAAGATTAGTATTGTTAATAACAATAGTATGAATGTTAGATTAGTATAAAGCAGCATAAATGTTATTAGTATTAGTAAGGCCAGGATTTAACGATAGGTATTGAAAAATCATGGATTTTAGGAAGGAGAAGGAGAGAGTTCTGAGGAGAAAATGAGAGGTTAGGTAGCAGGTAAATAAAACACGAAACGAATCGTGTGAAGGTAATCAGCTGTGCATATAGATAAAAATAAAGGCTTGTAATTCCTAGTAGACCTGCGGGGACCGAAAAGGTGAGGCTGGCCAGAAGGGAACTACAATCAATGTCGCCAATAATCAATTTGTGAAGAAAAACAACACCAAGAGTTTTCTCCACGATTAATTAAAGACGGAAGATTGAGAAGGCGAAGCCGGGGAGTATGGTGGTAAACGAAGGTTGGGACCCAGCTAAAAACCACGTAAGGCGAAAAGCAAAAATTGCTTTTGAACTGATTCACCTCGATTCTGGTTTATTTGATACTGTGGGCTCCATATGCATGAACAGTATTCCAGGATGGACGAACTTAAGAAACGTGAGTTTAGTGGTGAAAGGATCATTAAATTCTTTTCGACCAACGTTTAATAAAACCAAGTACTTTGGCGTCATTAACTATAGTGGAGATGTGCAAAAAGCATAATTTGCAATCAAATAAAACTCCAAGATCCTTTACATTTTTATACGCTGCAAAGTGGTATTGTCAATCGTATAAGGGCCTAAATAGGGCCTAGAACGACTAAATGTCATGAACATACACTTTGAACAATTGAGATACAACCATTGGCCGAGCACCATAGCCAGATAAGTTCAAATCGTCTTGCAGACGATTATGAAGAAGGATCAGTGTATGAAATATAAGCTTTTACATCATCTGCATACATTAATATATGAATGGGACAAAATAGTGGGTAGATCGTTAATGAACAGAGTAAAATAAAGACCCCAAGTGACTACCTGAGGTACACCAGAAGTAACGTGAACCGAACTCGAAATGGTTGACCTAAGAAGCACTTTGGGGTCCTTTCTTTAGTAGGTGGAAACCCAACGTACAAAGGCGGAGGGAAACCTATGCAATTAAGTTTGTAAAGTAAGAGGTCATGGTTCACAGAGTCAAAGGCTTTACTGAAGTCAGTGTATATGACATCAGTTTGTTTTTTCTGAAAATGCATCATTTACCAAGGAGGTAACATAAAGCAAGTTGGTCGTCGACCGACCCTTTATAAAAGCCGTGTTGTAGGGGAAATGATCGATTTACAGAGATGCTGCAAAGAAGAAACAAAGATTTTTCAAATAATTTAGGAATGGCTGATAGCTTTGTAAATGCCTCTGTAGTTCGAAATATCAGACTTACCACCTTTTGTGGAGGGGAATGATATATGATTCTTTCCAAAGATGTGGAAAGATTGAAGACTTAAGGGATAGAAGCTTATGCAACGGGAGCAGCTAAAGAAGAACAATATTCCTTAAGGAGACAACTAGGAATGTTGTCTCAGCCCAGGAATGTAAGAAGATTTTAAAGAGCCAATAGAAGAGATTATAGTGTTAAAAGAAATAGAGGGAGCAAAACATAGTGTTTGATTGAAATAGAATAAAGATAAGATGAGTTGAAGTGAGATTGGAGAATAGGTGGATTGAAAAAGTTAGCAAATAGTTCAGCGGCTGCAGAGTCGTTGCTGGCATTATCTATCCCATAGAAAAAGAGGAAGGTAAACTGGGGACTTACGCTTAAGTTAACAAATTTGTAAAATTGTTTACGGTCACGGAAAACTGTCTGCAACGAATTAGATCATTCTCGTAGCATAGCGAGTTTAAATTGGCGAAGTCCGACTTGGCTACTGTGTACTTAGACCAGTCAAGACTCGAACCAGACTCTTATATTTTTAAAAATATTTAGATTTAATATTTTTAAATAAGAAAGTCTAGGTGTAAACCAAGGAGGCTTTATAGAACCAGACGGTGGAACATAATTTGGAATGCACACATCTAAGAGTGCATTTAGGGTCCTCATAGAAAGAACTAAGGGCAACATCACCAAGTAGCTTTCTAAAAAAGCACCAGTCGGTAGCAAGGATAAGTTCATTAAGCAATGAATAATTTCCTTTACGAAAACAACGACGAGGTAATTGCTGATAGTAGAGGTGGACTAAAAGGTTTTGAGATTGAGATAGAAATCTATATAGTAGGGTGATGTAAATCTTCAGGGATACTTAATGGGGATACCCTAGAGACGGCAATATTTATGAAATCATTAATAAAACCAGATCAAGAATTCGATCATTGTGATTTCTTATTGAATTCATTTGAAATAATGAGAGATCAAGCAAGTTATCTAAAAAATTATCTTGATTTAAGGGAACAAGATAATTTGTGCTACTGAAAAATGACCAAGAAATTTTAGGCAAATTAAAATCACCCAGCTCAATAAATAAGTCGTTGTCTTTGACTTGAAGGTTAATTTCTTCAATACAGGTGATATGTTGCAAGTAAACTGCAGGAGAAGCTTTTGGAGGGATATAAGAGCAGGTGATGAAAATTGATCGAGTTAAAAAAGTTACTTTGACAGCAACAATTTCAATAATTATTTGACATAACTTCAGAATCAGATACTGTAGGATTTAACCAAGTTTCGACAAAGCAATTATATCAGAATCAAAGGACATACTACTCAAATATAGATTTTTTGCTTAGTAAGGAGGCCTCTAACATTTTGATAATGAATACAGGCAAAATGCCGCAGGTCTAGTTTTGAAGCCGTATTAGCGGGCTCCTGTAATGTTGAACTGCCGGCTGTAAGCGATACAGGCAAGGATATACTACGCCTTTTGGGCTTAAACTCATGAACAATCATATAAGGTGGCCAAAATTTTGGATCACAAATGACAACAAATGAGTCGTGGGAGACACTTATTTTAAAAGATGCTATTTCACGGGCCGTAGCAAAATTAAATTTAGTGATCGAAACCTTAGCAGAGACTTTGCTAGAAATGTATGCATCCACATTTTCACAAGTAGTGTCCGAGGATAACCAAGACACAAATACTTGCTTACGAGGAGCAACAACATTTATCACATTCTCGACCTGTAAGACCTGTAAGACACTTTGCATGCATGATATTCTCACGCAACCAACAATAAATAAATCTCGGTTGCTCAGAATCATCAGCACACTTGATATTGCAGTTTTTCTGCAGCACGACATATTTCCAACAGGGGCTAAACAATACCAATAGGCAGAATAGGTAGAAATAAAATAGAGGCACCTCAAATGAAGCTCTAAACAAGAGAGGAAAACACAAAAAAAATGTTTGTGAGAGCACGCTGCTAAACAAACGAAAATGCAACAGCGAACACACGCACAAACAAATGTAATAAGATGAAGAGCCGAAACAGAGATAAGGAGATGTAAACACAAACAAATCAATCAAGTGCTTATAATAACAACAAAACTTGTGTGAGCGAGGTGTAAAGCAAAAGCCGAAATACACAAACAAACACACGCACAAGAATGTAATTATTTAAGGGAGAAACTGCAAAACTAAGTTTAGCAAAAATAAAATGCTATATATTGATTACAACTTACACAGCAAGTCGATAGCTTGTTCACTTATGCACAATTATAGATCAACAAATTTAAAAACAGAAACAGATAAAACTTTACGAGCAAAATAAAATACGTCTAATTCGCTCAAACAAAGAACTCTCTAGCGTATCTTCGTGGACTTCAAAGGAGCCTTCGACCACGTGGAGTGGAGTGCTGCGCTGCGCCACCTTATTGACTCAGGATGCCGTGAAGCCAGCTTGTGGAGAAGCTTCTTCTTAGGCAGGAACGCAAGTATCGTCAGCAGGTATGGAGAAGCGTCAGTTCCGGTGACACGAGGCTGCCCACAGGGCTCCATCAGTGGTCCATTCATATGGAACTTCATGATGGATGCACTTCTTCAGCGTCTGGAAGTACACTGTGTTTTCAGCGCGTATGCGGATGACTTGCTGATATTCGCCGAGGGACGTTCCCGCCAGGAACTAGAGTCAAAAGGCGAGCAACTGATGTCCATCGTAGGCGCTTGGGGAGCAGAAGTCGGAGTGGCTGTATCAACCAGCAAGACGGCAGGCATGCTTCTTAAAGGTTCTCCTACCGCCAATAGACCCCCCTGGGTTCGATTTGGTGGAGGTAACTTGAAGTATGTTGATGAATATCGGTATCTTGGCATCACAGTTGGCAAGAGGATGAGTTATGTTCGGCACATAAACTCGCTTAAATCCCGGCTTACTGGAGTCGTTGCGGCATTGTCACGCGTACTGCGGGTCGACTGGGGTGTCAGTCCCCGCGACAAGCGGACCATCTATGCCGGACTCATGGTGCCTAGTGCACTATTTGGTGCCTCGGTATGGCATGGCAAGACGGACCGTCAGATTGTGGCCAGGAGGACACTAATTGCCTGCCAGAGGCTTATCCTTCTAGGATGCCTCCCGGTATGCCGAACAGTGTCCACAGCGGCACTGCAGGTGCTTGCTGGTGCTCCCCCGTTTGACTTGGAGGCCAAGAAATTGGCAATCAAGTTCAAGCTCAAGCGTGACTACCCGTTGGAGGAAAGTGATTGGCTGCATGATCGAGACTTGGCAGGACTGGGATGACGGTGATACCGGACTAGTAAGACTTGAGTTTTTCCCGAGCGCAGGCTTCGTCTATCTAAGGCGAGACTTTCGCTTTACGATGCACGCTGGCCATGGATCACTAAATAAAGAATACTACCACAGTGCACCTCTGCTTGTCGTATGAGGCGACTAAATGAGGTACCAGGGCTGTAAGTCCCGAGCTGAATAAGCTAAAACTGGCTTCACCTGTGTGGTTGGTGGGTCTTAGAATACTACCACAGTGCACCTCTGCTTGTCGTATGAGGCGACTAAATGAGGTACTAGGACTGTCAGTCCCGAGCTGAATAAGCTAAAACTGGCCTCACCCGTGTGGTTGGCGGGTCTTAGAATATCACCACAGTATGTAACCGCTTGTCGTACGAGACGACTAAAGGTGCACCATGATTCACCCAGCGGCCAGGCTTGTCGGAGCTAAATGGGGAGGGGACACCGATCCTATTGAAAATTCGGTACCACGGGTTGAGAGAGTTTCTCCAAGACTTCTCATTGAGGTCGGCCCCCTAGTGGGAATTCGTGGTGGCTGTGGTTGCGTAGCGTTGCGTTTCAACGCAGGAGAGAAGTTGCTAGATGCTTCGCCTCATACCAAGGGGGAGTATGCAACCGATAGTGTACACTAGTTTGGATCCGAGGAGATGAAGCCACTGCATCTCTTAGGGGCGTCAGTTTGGCGCATTGTACCAAACTCGCTGTATTATATGCTTGCATATTCGAATACCGTGGTCGTAATCCTAACTGGAACACGCCACGTTAAATAAATCGGAGAGATCCTTTGATTCTGTCCCTATCCACTCAGTTTGTTTCTGACGTTCGTCGCGAACAGACATTTATTTCGAGTGCGCGCATCGCAGTGTTTCGTTACATATAAACGTGATAAGCAACTTTCGAAGTGAACCACAAAGCGGAATTGCGGTACTTTGTACGCAGACGCTAACCAACGGTAAAAACAGCGATAAGAAGTGCTCAAATTGTGTGCTAAGTGCGGTTTCGAGCTAACTTTTGTATTGTTGAGTGCATTGGTACTGGTTTTCAACCAGGATGTCTGAGGATAAGCGCGGCCGCTCTAGCAGCCGGAAGCGGAAGCCAACCGTTCAGGAAATCAACGCCAAGCGGTAAGCCTCGGAGACCTCGGGGACCTCCTGCCGTTCCCGAAGCGCCCACCGTCGCTGCCGCTGCCTCCATCGCAGCTGGCTCTGCTGCCGTTGCTCCCACCGCTGCTAGCTCGCTGCCGCTGCCTCCGTCGCAGCTGGCTCTGCTGCCGCTGCCTCCAGCGCAGCTAGCTGTGCTGCCGCTACTGCTGCTGCTTCTGCTGTTTTTGATGGTGCTGTCGGCCGCTCAGCATTCACAACTGAGCACATGCTCAGACCCAGCCATGACGTCGAAGCAGGTTGTGGAGAAAGTGCTCTACGAGGTTGCACCCGTTCTCGATGTTCGTGTCCACGAAGTGCGAGAGCTGAAGCGTGGCGGTGCGATCATTCGCACACCGTCAGTTGGCGAGATGAGGAAAGTGGTGGCCAACAAGAAGTTTGCTGAGGTCGGATTGGTGGTTCAGCAGAACCGTAGCTTCAAGCCGAAATTTACTGTGTTTGACGTTGACACCGCAATCAAAGCCGAAGAATTTATGCTGGAGCTCTTCGCGAACAACTTCAGGGAGCATATGACCGAGGCGGAATTTAAAAGGAGCGTACATCTAGAGACGAAGCAATGGTCGCAAACTGCAGGCGAGACGGTCAACATAATCCTGGTGGTTGATGATACTGGCCATACTTGATGAGATCGGTCGAATCTACATCAAGTGGTTCTCATACCGCTGCCGGTCGCTCGTCCGCACCTATGCTTGCCATAGGTGTGTTGGGTTCGACCACAAGGTCTCACAATGCCGGCTCAAGGATGCAGTCTGCCGACAGTGCGGACAGAACGGCCACATTGCAGCGAAGTGCACCAGTCCAGTGGACTGCCGGAACTGCCGTTTCAAGGCACTGCCTTCGGGGCATCATATGCTCTCGGAAGCATGCCCTATTTACGGTGCGGTGCTAGCGAGGGTGCAAGCTAGACATTAAAATGCTTAGCTTCATCCAAGCAAATTGTGATCGAGGACGAGCTGCCAACATCGAGCTCGGAGTACGGATGAGAGAGTCTGGACATCTGTTCGCACTGGTTCAGGAGCCTCACGCTTGTTGTCACCGAATCTCAGGATTCCCAGCCGGGATGCGAGTTTTTGCTGACCGTCAAGCTAAAGCTGCAATCGTCATAGATGACCCCTATGCCATCTCCATGCCCGTAGAGCCGCTCATTACCGACTTTGGAGTATGCGTGAGTGTCACTGGGAGATTTGGCACAATCTTCCTGAGCTCCGTATATTGCCAACACCAGCAGAGTTTAGAGCCGTACATTTCGTACATGAATGAGGTACTGCTGCTGGCCAGCAGTTCACCAGTTATTCTAGGCACCGACGCGAACGCAGCATCCCCCATGTGGTTCAGTAAGATCCCTCGCCGTGGCGAGAGATTGCAGAACTACATACGGGGTGAGCAGCTGTCTGAGTGGATGGCAAATACCCCTGTCGAAGTGCTGAATGTACGAAGTGAGGTCTATACGTTCGAGACTCGAAACGGACGGAGCGATATCGACATAACAATCGTCAACAACGCAGCAACTATGTTGGCCACATATGACTGGAGAGTGGATGAGTGGGAGTTGAGCGATCACAACATTATCACGGTTGTGACAACGTTCCACCCGGAAAACACAGTTGAGAGCATAGCTCCTGTGCCATCCTGGAATCTCCAAAATGCACGTTGGCGATTGTTCGGTGATGAAGTGGCTAGGAGGATCAGGGAGCTGCCCGAGGATCACATGGAGACGCCGCTGGACGACCAAGTTTCTGCACTGCGCTTGATTGTACACGATGTGTGCGATCTTGTGTTGGGCCGCAGACGACCGCGAGCCAAGCGACGTGTAGTTTGGTGGAATGCCGAACTATCCGCTAAACGCCGAGAGGTCAGGAGACTGAGGCGCAGGCTACAGGATGCTCGTCGTCGTGGACATGATGATGATGCCGCGCTTCTTGCTATTTCATTGAGGACCTCCTCAGCGGATTACAAGAAGCGTATCCTAGCGGTGAAGGAGGAAGACTGGCGCAAATTCGTGGGAGAAAATAGCACCAAGGATCCCTGGGGCACAGTTTATAAGATCTGCTGAGGACGGAAAAAGGATGCCAGTTTTGGATGTCTTCGCTCGGGTGATAGGCTTGTCGTAACCTGGCACGACTACGCCGAAGTGCTCCTCCGTAACTTTTTCCCAGATGCGGAGTTTGATGCGCTCGTTATTATCCGAGTGAAGTACCTCAAGGCCTCGAGTCATTCGAGGTTGATGCTGCCGTTGCCAGGTTGAGGAGCAGGCGCTCCCCAGGTATGGACGATATCACTGGCAAGATCGTCAAGGAGGTATGGCGCGCCATCCCTCAGCATTCGACCGCGTTGTATGCACGATGCATTACGCAAGGATATTTTCCCGACGAGTGGAAACGCCCGCGAGTAGTCCCACTACTCCCGATAAGGACAGGAGTGATCGTGGCTCTTATCGTGGTATCTGTCTGCTGCCAGTGTTTGGCAAAGTGCTTTAGGGAATCATGGTGACCCGCTTACGAGAAGTCCTACCGGCAGGATGAAGATGGCAGTTTGGATTCCAACCCGAACGCTGCGTGGAGGATGCTTGGAGACCGTCGTGAGCAGTGTTGCGGCCAGCCCGGCCAAACTCGTGCTCGGTATCTTCGTGGACTTCAAGGAGCCTTCGACCACGTGGAGTGGAGTGCTGCGCTGCACCGCCTAATTGACTCAGGATGCCGTGAAGCTTGTGGAGAAGCTTCTTCTCAGGCAGGAACGCAAGTATCATCAGCAGGTATGGAGAAGCGTCTGTTCCGGTGACACGAGGTTGCCCACAGGGCTCCATCAGTGGTCCATTCATATGGAACTTCATGATGGATGACTTGCTGATATTCGTCGAGGGACGTTCCCGCCAGGAACTAGAGTCAAAAGGCGAGCAGCTGATGTCCATCGTAGGCGCTTGGGGAGCAGAAGTCGGAGTGACTGTATCAACCAGCAAGACGTCATGCATGCTTCTCAAAGGTTCTCTTTCCGCCAAAAGACCCCCCTGGGTTTGATTTGGTGGAGGAAACTTGAAGTATGTTGATGAATATCGGTATCTTGGCATCACAGTTGGCAAGAGGATGAGTTATGTACGGCACATAAACTCGCTTAAATCCCGGCTTACTGGAGTCGTTGCGGCATTGGCACGCGTACTGCGAGTCGACTGGGGTGTCAGTCCCCACGACAAGCGGACCATCTATGCCGAACTCATTGTGCCTTGTGCACTTTTTGGTGCCTCGGTATGGCATGGCACGACGGACCGTCAGATTGTGGCCAGGAGGACACTAATTGCCTGCCAGAGGCTTATCCTTCTAGGATGCCTCCCGATATGCCGAACAGTGTCCACAGCGGCACTGCAGGTGCTTGCTGGTGCTCCCCCGTTTGACTTGGAGGCCAAGAATTTGGCAATCAAGTACAAACTCAAGCGTGACTACCCGTTGGAGAAAATGGTTGGCTGCACGATCGAGACTTGACAGCACTTGATTGGAAGCGAAAGATGGCGTTGCTTGACGAATGCTTGCTGAGCGAGTGGCAGCGCAGATGGGATGACGGTGATACCGGACGGGTAACACACGAGTTTTTCCTGAGCGCAGGCTTCGTCTATCTAAGGCGAGACTTTCGCTGTACGATGCACGCTGGATTCTTGCTGACTGGCCATGGATCACTAAATGCATTTCTGCATGGAAGAACTCTGAGCGAGACGACTGCATGCGCTTGTTGTGCTGATCGTGAGGACTGGCTACACGTGCTATGTGTATGCCCAATCTATGCAGATCTGCGGTTCCTCGATGGACTCGGAGTGCACAGCGAACGCGGCGTTTGGAGTGTGTCTGGAGTGACGGAGACCCAGGAGAGGATGCAGCTGCTAGACACATTTGCCCATGCCGTGTTTACAAGGCGTCGGCGTTAGAATACCACCACAGTATGCTTGTCGTACGAGACGACTTAAGGTGCACCATGGATCACCCAGCGTCCAGGCTTGACGGAGCTAAATGGGGAGGGGACACCGATCCTATTGAAAATTCGGTACCACGGGTTGAGAGAGTTTCTCCAAGACTTCTCATTGAGGTCGGCCCCCTAGTGGGAATTCGTGGTGGCTGTGGTTGCGTAGCGTTGCGTTTCAACGCAGGAGAGAAGTTGCTAGATGCTTCGCCTCATACCAAGGGGGAGTATGCAACCGATAGTGTACACTAGTTTGGATCCGAGGAGATGGAAGCCACTGCTAACATCTCTTAGGGGCGTCAGTTTGGCGCATTGTACCAAACTCGCTGTATTATATGCTTGCATATTCGAATACCGTGGTCGTAATCCTTAACTGGAACACGCCACGTTAAATAAATCGGAGAGATCCTTTGATTCTGTCCCTATTTACTATCTAGCGAAACCACAGCCAAGGGAACGGGCTTGGAATAATTAGCGGGGAAACAAGACCCTTTTGAGCTTGACTCTAATCTGGCAGTGTAAGGAGTCATAAGAGGTTTAGAATAAGTGGGAGATATTGGATTTCGGCTTAGTATCGACAATGAAATACCACTACTCTTATTGTTTCCTTACTTACTTGATTAAATGGAACGTGTATCATTTCTTAGCCATTATACGGATATATTTATTATATCTTATGGTATTGGGTTTTGATGCAAGCTTCTTGATCAAAGTATCACGAGTTTGTTATATAATCGCAAACAAATTCTTTAATGAGAGTGCATTTATGTACTTTTGATTTAATAATTTGGTATAATTCAATTACTCGGGTATGATCCAATTCAAGGACATTGCCAGGTAGGGAGTTTGACTGGGGCGGTACATCTCTCAAATAATAACGGAGGTGTCCCAAGGCCAGCTCAGTGTGGACAGAAACCACACATAGAGCAAAAGGGCAAATGCTGAGTT
This sequence comes from Drosophila innubila, assembly GCF_004354385.1. Lineage (NCBI taxonomy): Eukaryota > Metazoa > Arthropoda > Insecta > Diptera > Drosophilidae > Drosophila > Drosophila innubila. Next base: position 278,631 of record NW_022995378.1, read on the forward strand.
GATCTCGGTGTTCAGTAAACACAGGGACAGCAAAAGCTCGGCCTATCGATCCTTTTGGTTTAAAGAGTTTTTAACAAGAGGTGTCAGAAAAGTTGCCATAGGGATAACTGGCTTGTCTCGGCCAAGCGTTCATAGCGACGCACACTGGGGCAGGCGGCCGATATGCGTGGCAAAAATCATTTTTTTGACGAAAGCGTTTGTAAAAAGTAATAACGGCATTCGATAGAGAAATCTCCAGAGATTACAAATCCAAAAGATTTTTGAAATCAGGTCAAAATTGTGGGCGTGACAGCCTCTCAAAGTTGAAAAATTTTTCAGTGCGCGCACAAATGTGCAAATTTTACTAAAAATGCTAACTTTAAAACGGTTTTGTTGTCAAGTTATACGGCCGATCTTTATGTTTTTGGTTTTATATGAAATGTACATTCATTTCTAAATGAATGCCGTAGAATTTTGTTTCTTCACGTGTTGGCTTTTTATCTCAGCGATGTTAAAAAAAAGCACTAAAATTAGGCTATTTTTTGACTTTGATGGAATAGAACTTCTAATGGACTCCTAAGGACTCCACCCCACTATAACAGGAGTCTTCGGTAATCAATTCTCTATCCAATCAACCCGGTCTTTCTTGCGTCCAGCTGCGTCTAAAGAGTTATAGGCCAAAACTGATGCAACCTCTCAATAAAATGGTGTTAGAAGAGGAAGAGTGCAGTACAATTTCATACGTTTTCGTTATGCGAGGCATCATACAAGATTTATCAAAAAGCAAAATTTTTTTTTTTAAAATAAACGTAATGAAACTTTTTTTTATATTAAACGATGCTGTTCAAAGAATAAAAAAGATTGAAATTTATATTTCGAACAAAAAATAAATAATTTTTTTTTTAATTTTACATGAAAAATATGCACTGAAAATATTTTTCAACTTTGACCGAAAGCCCTGAATCAACCAGTAGGCCTATTACGCAGTGAAAACACTCATTTTAAAGCTTATAAAGTTTTCTATCAAATGCTTAAATTTTGAAAATATCTTCAACAGTTCAAAAGATATGATTTTTGCAACGCAAAATGAGGATCTGCCCCACTGTGCGACGTCGCTTTTTGATCCTTCGATGTCGGCTCTTCCTATCATTGTGAAGCAAAATTCACCAAGCGTTGGATTGTTCACCCATGCAAGGGAACGTGAGCTGGGTTTAGACCGTCGTGAGACAGGTTAGTTTACCCTACTAATGACAAAACGTTGTTGCGACAGCATTCCTGCGTAGTACGAGAGGAACCGCAGGTACGGACCAATGGCACAATACTTGTTCGAGCGAACAGTGGTAGGACGCTACGTCCGTTGGATTATGCCAGAAAGCCTCTAAGGTCGTATCCGTGCTGGACTGCAATGATAAAAAAGGGGCAATTTGCATTGTATGGCTTCTAAACCATTAAAAGTTTATTATTAATTTAATAGACGACAACGGATGTGATGCCAATGTTACGTATAACATAGTAAATTGGGAGGATCTTCGATCACCTGATGCCGCGCTAGTTATATATTAAAATATTATTTAATACAATGACAAAGCCTAGAATCAATTGTAAACGACTTTTGTAACAGGCAAGGTGTTGTAATTGGTTGAGCAGCTGCCATACTGCGATCCACTGAAGCTTATCCTTTGCTTGATGATTCGACAATTACAAAAATCGATCAACAAACACACACATATTACTATGTAAAGATATTTATATGTATATATATATATATATATATATATATATATATATATATATTTACAGAGATGGTATGTATATGTATAATATATATATTTATGGGCATTAAAAATTATATATAATGTATAACATATGATATCTGTATTTTAAAACATATATGATTTATGAAAAATAAATGTATGTATATTTAATTGAATAAAATTTAATTTGAAATGGTAGCCAAATGTCTCGTCATCATATTAGTGACGTATTTAAAAATGTGTGTATATATGAAATATATATAATAGAAATATATTATATATAATTTCATTGATTTATATAAAGTTTAAATAAAATAAAAATGGTAGCCAATTGTCTCGTCATCATATTTGTGACGTATATGAGAAGATCTAATGAGATTCTTACTGTGTCCGTAAGTTTCAATATAATATTATAACTTATAGCTTGTGATTATAAATTTGTGCATGAAAATGTGTTGGAGAAATAATTTTGTATTAACAAAACTTAATAAAAAAATGAATTAATTTCTGGAGTATATTAAATAAATTTTGATTAACGGCGATACTCAAAATATGATTATATCGGTAGGCAATTGTTTCGTCATCATAATAGTGACGCAATTGAAAAGATTTATTGAGATTCTTACTGTGTCCCTAAGTTTCTATATAATATTATAGCTTCTGATTATAAATTTGTGCATGAAAATATGTTGAAGAAATAATTTTGGTGTTAATGAAACAATAAGAAAAGATATTATTTTCTGATGTGTATTAAAGAAGTTATGATAAACGCGATACTTAAAATATGCTTATATCGGTAGCCAAATGTCTCGTCATCAAAATAGTGACGCATTTGAAAAGATTTAACGAGATTCTCCTACTGTGCCCCGTAAGCTTCTATATTATATTATAATATTATAGCTTGTGATTATAATATAAAAAATATGACCATATCTTGATAAACGTCGGTATTTAAAGTATGACATAGGAATTTTAAATAAATTTAGCTTTCACTTAAAAAAAAAGTCCAAGTTCATATGACACAAGAATTTCATATGACTAGAAAAATTCAACTTTCCTATGTCATAACCATACTACTCGTATATGACAAAAAAAAGTCAACTCTCATATAACACATAAATTTCATACGACAAGTAAAATTCAACTTTTTTATGTCACAACCATATTATATGACATAAAAACGTCAACTCTTATATATCTTAAAAATTTCAAAAATTCAAACATATAAAATTTCATATGACTACAAAAAAAAGTCAAATATCTCATGACATACAAAAATTTCATAAGAATACCAAAAAAAATGTCAAAATTTCACATGACATAAGAATATTATATGACAAGAAACATTCAACTTTTATTTAGTCAAAAATATATTATATGACAAATAAAAAGTCAACTCTTATATAACATATAAATTTCATAAGACTACAATAAAAAGAGTCAAATTTCATATGACAAGTAAAATTCAATTTTTATTTGTCATAACCATATTATGAAAATAATTAAGCAAATCTCATATAAAATAAAAATTCAAATAAGAAAACAAAAAAAACTCAAATTTCACATGACATAAAAATTTCATATGACACGAAAAATTCAAACATAAAAATTTCATATGGCTACAAAAAAAAAAAAGGTAAAATTTCTTATGACATGTAAAAATCAACATTTATTTGTCATAATCATATTATATGACAAGAATTAAACAAATCTCATTTTACACAAAAATTTCTTATGAGTACAAAAAAGTCAAATTTCACATGACATAAAAATTTCATATGACAAGAAAAATTCAAACATAAAAATTTCATATGACTACAAAATAAAAGTCAAATTTCTCATGACATAAAAATTTCATATGACTAGAAAAATTCAACTTTCTTAGGTATTAACCATACTATATGACAAAAACAAAGTCAACTCTCATATAACACATAAATTTCATACGACAAGTAAAATTCAACTTTTTTATGTCAACCATATTATATGACATAAAAAGGTCAACTCTTATACATATAACATAACAATTTCATATGACTACAACAAAAAGTCAAATTTCACATAACATAAAAATTTTATATGACAAGTAAAATTCAACATTTATTTGTCATAACCATATAATATGACAAAAATTAAACGAATCTCATATAACATAAAAATTTCTTATGAATACAAAAAAAGTCAAATTTCACATGACATAAAAATTTCATATGACAAGAAAAATTCAAAAAGAAAAATTTCATATGACTACAAAATAAAAGTCAAATTTCTCATGACGTAAAAATTTCATATGACACGAAAAATTCAAACATAAAAAATTTCATATGATTACAAAAAAAAGTAAAATTTCGCACGACATACAAAAATATCATATGACTAGAAAAATTCAACTTTTATTTAGTCAAAACCATATTAAATGACAAATAAAAGTCAACTCATATAACATATAAATTTCATATGACTACAAAAAAAGGAGTCAAATTTCATATGACAAGTAAAATTCAACATTTATTTGTCATAACCATATTATATGACAAGAATTAAACAAATCTCATATAACATAAAAATTTTATATGACTACAAAATAAAAGTCAAATTTCTAATGACGTAAAAATTTCATATGACACGAAAAATTCAAACATATAAAATTTCATATGATTACAAAAAAAAGTAAAATTTCACGACATACAAAAATATCATATGACTAGAAAATTCAACTTTATTTAGTCAAAACCATATAATATGACAAATAAAAGTCAACTCATATAACATATAAATTTCATATGACTACAAAAAAAGGAGTCAAATTTCATATGACAAGTAAAATTCAACATTTATTTGTCATAACCATATTATATGACAAAAATTAAACAAATCTCATATAACATATAAATTTCATAAGACTACAAAAAAAAGAGTCAGATTTCATATGACAAGTAAAATTCAACTTTTATTTGTCATAACCATATTATGACAATAATTAAGCAAATCTCATATAAAATAAAAATTCATATAAGAATACAAAAAAAGTTAAATTTCACATGACATAAAAATTTCATATGACACGAAAAATTCAAACATAAAAATTTCATATGGCTACAAAAAAAAAAAAGTTAAATTTCTTATGACATGTAAAATTCAACATTTATTTGTCATAATCATATTATATGACAAGAATTAAACAAATCTCATATAACATAAAAATCTCTTATGAGTACAAAAAAGTCAAATTTCACATGACATAAAAATTTCATATGACAAGAAAAATTCAAACATAAAAATTTCATATGACTACAAAATAAAAGTCAAATTTTTCAAGACATAAAAATTTCATATGACTAGAAAAAATTCAACTTTCCTATGTATATATATGACAAAAACAAAGTCAACTCTCATATAACACATAAATTTCATACGACAAGTAAACTTCAACTTTTTTATGTCAACCATTTTATATGACAAAAGCGTCAACTCTTATATAACATAACAATTTCATATGACTACAAGATAAAGTCAAATTTCACATGACATAAAAATTTCATATGACAAGAAAAATTCAAAAATTAAAATTTCATGTGACTACAATATAAAAGTCAAATTTCTCATGACGTAAAAATTTCATATGACACGAAAAATTCAAACATATAAAATTCATATGATTACAAAATAAGTAAAATTTCTCACGACTTACAAAAATATCATATGACTAGAAAAATTCAACTTTTATTTAGTTAAAACCATATTATATGACAAATAAAAAGTCAACTCCCATATAACATATAAATTTCATATGACTACAAAAATAGAGTCAAATTTCATATGACAAATAAAATTCAACATTTATTTGTAATAACCATATTATATGACAAGAATTAAACAAATCTCATATAACATAAAAATTTTATATGACTACAAAATAAAAGTCAAATTTCTAATGACGTAAAAATTTCACATGACACGAAAAATTCAAACATATAAAATTTCATATGATTACAAAAAAAAAGTAAAATTTCTCACGACATACAAAAATATCATATGACTAGAAAAATTCAACTTTATTTAGTCAAAACCATATAATATGACAAATAAAAAGGCAACTCATATAACATATAAATTTCATATGACTACAAAAAAAGGAGTCAAATTTCATATGACAAGTAAAATTCAACATTTATTTGTCATAACCATATTATATGACAAAAATTAAACAAATCTCATATAACATAAAAATTTCATATGACACGAAAAATTCAAAAATATAAAATTTCATATGACTACAAAAAAAATGTCAAAATTTCACATGTCATAAGAATATTATATGACAAGAAACATTAAACTTTTATTTAGTCAAAACCATACTATATGACAAATTAAAAGTCAACTCTCATATAACATATAAATTTCATATGACTACAAAAAAAAGAGTCAAATTTCATATGACAAGTAAAATTCAACATTTATTTGTCGAAACCATATTATATGACAAAAATTAAGCAAATCTCATATAACTTAAAAATTTCATATGAATACAAAAATAAGTCAAATTTCACATGACATAAGAATTTCATATGACACGAAAAATTCAAACATATAATATTTCATATGACTACAAAAAAAAGTCAAATTTCTCATGACATACAAAAATTTTATATGAATACAAAAAAAATGTCAAAATTTCACATGACATAAGAATATTATATGACAAAACACATTCAACTTCTATTTAGTCAAAACCATACTATATGACAAATAAAAAGTCAGCTCTCATATGACATATAAATTTCATATGACTAAAAAAAAGACAGTCAAATTTCATATGACAAGTTAAATTCAACATTTATTTGTCATAACCATATTATATGACAAAAATTAAACAAATCTCATATAACATAAAAATTTCATATGAATACAAAGAAAAGTCAAATTTCACATGACATAAGAATTTCATATGACACGAAAAATTCAAAAATATAAAATTTTATATGAAAACAAAAAAAGTCAAATTTCTCATGACATACAAAAATTTCATATGAATACAAAAAAAGTCAAATTTCTCATGACATACAAAAATTTCATATGAATACAGAAACAATTTCAAAATTTCACATGACATAAGAATATTATAGGACAAGAAACATTAAACTTTTATTTAGTCAAAACTATACTATATGACAAATAAAAAGTCAACTCTCATATGACATATAAATTTCATAGGACTACAAAAAAAAGAGTCAAATTTCATATGACAAGTAAAATTCAACTTTTATTTATCATAACCATATTATGACAATAATTATGCAAATCTCATTTAAAATAAAAATTCAAATAAGAATACAAAAAAAGTCAAATTTCACATGACATAAAAATTTCATATGACACGAAAAACTCAAACATAAAAATTTCCTATGACTACAAAAAAAAAGTTAAATTTCTTATGACATGTAAAAATCAACATTTATTTGTCATAACCATATAATATGACAAGAATTAAACAAATCTCATATAACATAAAAATTTCTTATGAGTACAAAAAAGTCAAATTTCACATGACATAAAAATTTCATATGACAAGAAAAATTCAAACATAAAAGTTTCATATGACTACAAGATAAAAGTCAAATTTCACATGACATAAAAATTTCACAGTCGCGATCGAACACTCATCGAGTAAAGACGTGCCTACGGACTGCGCAAACGCAACAAATAAACTACAACAACAACAAACACCGTTACAGCCTGATGCTTATCAGCACACTGCGCTGTGATTGGTCAAGTCAATCACGCCACTTTGCTGATCGCTGAATTATTGCGTGCCGTGTGCAAAACAACGGTAACGCACTAACACACACACGCGCCTGTGCGTGTTATCGCTCACATCTGGAAGCTTAGTAACAACAACAACTTCGCAATCAGACGCCACGTGCAGCGGCTGTCGTTTTTCGACACGCACACCGCACACCCCTCAACCCCGCTCTGCCCTCATCCCTGAAGATGGACTGGCAGACCCCCATAAAGGCCCCCGCTCCCCGAAACACCGCGCACCCCCCCGGAAAAAAGCTAACGCCACCACAATAGATGCCCAACGAGATGACTCCAGTTCTGCGAGTGAACCTGGGGAAGTCAAAAGGAAAACTGCCAAAGGAACAACCATTGACGACAACAAGCCCAGCACCAGCGCAGCAGCGCTAGCAAATCTTAAGAAGCTCTCTAAGCTGAGAAACAACTCCTTCGCACTGCTCTCGAATGATGAGAATAGTGACGACGACGTCGAGTACAGCTCGGAAGAAGAGGATACCGCTGAGGCTCCCATAACCACGCCTGCTCCCAAGCCTACACCTAGGATCATCAAGCCGCCCCCCATTTTCATCCCAGATGTAAATAACATTGCTGCGCTAATAAAATCTATATCCACAGTGGTTAAGGAAGGTACCGAGTTTACCTACAAGGCCGGCAGGGATGGTAAAGTAAGAGTGATGATGCCAGACAAGGAAAGCTATACAGCCTTAAAGACGCACTTAGACCACCACAACAAGCGTTACCAAACTTTCCAACCACGCGACGAGCGCGCATATCGCGTTGTGATCAAGGGTCTGCACTCGACAACCGACAAGGAGGACATCAAAGCAGAACTGGCCAAGCTTGGACACAACGTCAGAGACTCCCACAACGCCATTAACCGAACTACCAAGTTACCAATGGGTATGTTCTTCGTCAACCTTGAGCCAGCGAGCAGCAATACTCAGGTATTTGAGATCACACGCTTGTGCAACGCGGTAGTGAAAATAGAGCCCACAATCAAATTCAATGACGTTTTACAATGTTTCCGCTGCCAAGGTTTTGTCCACACGCAGAAATACTGCCGTCTGGAACACAGATGCGTCAGATGCGAAGGAAAGCACAGCAAGGCAGACTGCGATAAAAGCAGCAATGAGCAAGCCTGCTGCGTGCACTGCAAAGGTGATCACCCTGCGTCCTACAAAGGATGTAGTGTCTACAAGAAGGCCAAGACACTAACGGCACCAAACACAAACGTTGGAAAAGGCTATCCCATCAGACATCCAACCGACTCAACGCTAAAAGCAGCTATGCAAATATCTTGAGAGGAAGAGCGCCGGAACAAGACAGCTCCAGCCCCCGCAAGAGAGTGAGAAGGATTCTCCACTTGAGGCCCTTGCAGCTCGCATGGAGGCCATGATGGAAAGAATGCTAGACAAAATATTCACCCAAATGACCAGCATGCTTGCCACGTTAATTGGTAAAATATGCAAGTAAATCTTAACATAGCTCTATGGAATGCGAACGGCCTGTGCAAAAGCAGGCCAGAGGTCGAGCACTTCGCGAAGACCAACCACATAGATATCTTCCTCATCTCAGAAACCCACCTCACCATCAGGTCCTATTTTAAAATCAATGGCTACGACCTCATCCCGGCTAACCATCCAAATGGCAATGCTCGCGGAGGAGCTGCAATCCTGATAAGGAGCAACTTCAAATATATTGAACTGCCTCCTGTCACCGAGGACTGGGTTCAATGTGCTCAAATTAGACTCACCAGCCCACTTGGAGACCTCAATATAGCAGCAGCCTATGTACCGCCTAGGCACACAGTTGGAGCCAAAGAATTTCAGCAGTTGCTAGACAGTCTTGGAACGAGGTTCTTAATCGGCGGGGATTTCAATGCTAAACACTCGTGGTGGGGCTCCAGAATCAGAAATCCGAAAGGCCGAGCATTGTTTGAATGCATCCAGCGCAGAGGATTCAACTGCCACTCTACAGATGAACCCACCTATTGGCCAACAGACCCAACAAAGCAGCCTGACATCCTGGACTTTGCAATAACCAACGGCATCGACTCTTCTAAGATTATCTGTAGCGCCAACTATGACTTACTCTCGGACCACAGCGCCGTATCGGTCTTATTCGATGTTCCCGTTCCACGCCGTAAGCTCTGGAGGAAAAATACGGACCCCGAAAAATTCAAGGCATGGCTAAATTCCATCACAACGCACCGTGTGGTAAACACAGCAGATGACATCGACTGCTCCATTGAGGATCTGACTAAAGAAATTGCCAATGCAGCTGCATTCGCCTCGCCAAGGACCAGCTCTATCCAGAAGACTCCTACCAGAGACTTGCACCTGTGGACCCCGGAAGTGGCCGCAATGCTTGCGGAAAAAAGGAGACTCAGGCGTACATGGTTCCACACAAGAAATCCCAGGGATAAAAGCCTATTGAACAGGGCTTCCAAAAAACTCAAGGAGCTACTTCTCACCCTCCGTAGCAGTGCTCTGGACACATTCCTTGAGAGTCTTCAGCCAGGAGATCCGCAGCACAACCTTTGGAATGTAACGCGCCACATAAAGAGGCCCACAAAGCGAGCAGCGCTGGTAAGGACGGAAGCGGTAACTGGTGTCGATCTGACCTGGAAAGAGCTGAGGCATTTGCCACGCATTTGCACAACTCCTTCGCGCCATTTGACAGATGCTCACCACAGGACATCACTGACACCATGGGAGCCCTCGAAATCCCTGGCGAACCCAGTCATCCCATCCCACTGGTCTTCGAAGAGGAAATTGCCTTGGAGATCAAAAACATCAATGCAAACAAATCCCCGAGGCAAGATGGGATTGACGGAACGACGCTAAAGATGCTACCCCCACCGTGCATACAGATACTCACCGCACTATTCAACAGGTGCTTCGAAATCGGGCACTTTCCCAACAGTTGGAAATGTGCGGAGATGATACTCATACCCAAGCCCGGCAAACCTGAGGACAATCTTGCCTCCTATCGTCCGATTAGCTTACTGGCCTCGCTCTCTAAAATATTCGAAAGAATATTTTTACGAAGAGTGTTGCCGGTACTGGACGAGGCTGGTTCGATCCCGGATCACCAGTTTGGCTTCAGGCGTTCACATGGAACACTGGAACAATGCCACAGGCTTGTTGGATGCATAATGCAAGCGTTCGAGGAGAAAAAGTATTGCAGCGCTATCATGCTCGATGTCAAACAGGCGTTTGACAGAGTCTGGCACCCTGGGTTGCTGCAAAAGCTAAAGGCCAACCTTCCAGACACCTATTACAAAGTCCTCAAAGCATACCTAGGCAACAGGACCTTCTACGTGAGATGTGGAGAAGCAAAGTCTGCCTGCATGGCCATCAGAGCGGGAGTACCACAAGGCAGTGTGCTAGGGCCACTGTTGTACACCATCTACACAGCAGACTTGCCAATTCTACAAGACCGGAGGCTCCTCACCGCCACATATGCTGACGACACGGCGTTCCTGGCAACAGCAGACACACCGCAGGAGGCGTCTGACATTTCCCAACGGCAGCTGAACCTGGTTGACAACTGGCTTAAAAGGTGGAACATTGTCGTAAATGCGGAGAAGTCAACCCATACCACATTCACGCTAAGAACTGGTAACTGCCCCCCAGTGCACCTCGATGGCTGCATTATCCCGGCCAGCCCAACGCCAAAATATCTTGGCATGTCAATGGATGGAAGGCTCACCTGGCGGGAACACATCCTAAAGAAGAGACGGCAATGCGAAGAAAAACTCAGAAAGCTGTACTGGCTAGTTGGAAGGCGCTCAAAAATGAGTTTAAAAACCAAACTACTTGTCTACAAAGCAATTATCAAGCCCACGTGGACATACGGCATACAACTATGGGGTACTGCTTGCGAGGGGAATCGCAGAATCATTCAACGGTTCCAAAACAAAGCTCTGCGCATAATTTCTGATGCACACATCTACACGAGCAACTCAAAGTCCCCTGGGTACGGGATGAAATTACCAAGGCCAGCAAGAGGTACACTAGCAGACTTCACAATCACCCAAATACCCTGGCCCTCGGCCTACTAGACAACAGCCTGACTACCAGACGCTTGAAGAGGGTTCATCCACTGGACCTGCAATGGGAATAAGATGTCGTTTCCCTTCCCTCCCCCTTCCCATCCACCACTCACCCACCCCCAAATAACTGAAATGTAATATCTATAATGTCAAGTATTGTAATAAAATTTAATAATTGTCCTTCAGGACAGATCTTAAATAAAACAAAGTACTAAAAAAAAAAAAAAAAAAATAAAAACTTCATATGACAAGAAAAATTAAAACAAAGATTTCATATGACTACAAAATAAAAATCAAATTTCTCATGACATAAAAATTTCAAATGACTAGAAAAATTCCACTTTCCTATGTATTAACCATACTATATGACAAAAAAAAGTCAACTCTCATATAACACATACATTTCATACGACAAGTAAAATTCAACTTTTTTATGTCAACCATATTATATGACATAAAAACGTCAACTCCTACATAACAAAAAAATTTTATATGACTACAAAATAAAGTCAAATTTCAAATGACAAAAAAATTTCATATGACAAGTAAAATTCAACATTTATTTGTCATAACCATATTATATGACAAAAATTAAACAAATCTCATATAACATAAAAATTTCATATGAATACAAAAAAAAGCTAAATTTTCACATGACATTAGAATTTCATATGACATGAAAATTTTAAACATATAAAATTTCATATGACTACAAAATAAAAGTCAAATTTTGTCATGACATACAAAAATTTCCTATGACACGAAAAATTCAAACATATAAAATTTCATATGGCTACAAAAAAAGTCAAATTTCTCATGACATTAGAATTTCATTTGACAAGTAAAATTCAACTTTCTTATGACATAACCATATTATATGACAAATAAAATCAACTCCCATAAAACAAAAAAATTTCTTATGACCACAAAAAAAAGAATCATATTTGATATAAGTAAAATTAAATTTTCATATGACAGACATTTAAATAAACAATATAATAGTGTACTTTCATACGACATAGACATTTTCTAACAGTGCATTTAGTCATGAAAAACAGATCGTCATTTGAAAAAATGGTAAATTTTAGAAATGGTGGCAGAAAACCTATATAGGTGGAGTGGTGTCGCGCAAGGCAAGTCATATGAAAATATTTAACATACCGATATTATATGACGATGGAGTATTGTCTTGCGTGCATTGGGTATTTATAATGTGTGGTGCAAAAAAAAAGAAGATTAATAGTGCATAAATATATTGATGCATGCACTGAAAGCGTGGCAATAAACCTTTACATGGTGAGCAGGGTGTGTTCATCTATTATATGTGTTGGACGCATATTACAATAAGTGTTGTCAATGAAAATGAAAGTTATTCGTTATTTGTTGTCTTTGAACGCTTGGCTGCGGTAATAATATGCAATTGTTAGATAATAATGGATTTGGCCAAGGTATATTGTTCTTCAATATATAGCATAAACTTTAATTAAAAACAGAACCACCACCAGTTTTATATTTAATTGGTTGGTGGTTTGGTATTACCTGGTTGGAAAATTGAATTACATATGTTTTTCGATTCTCCAATACAAGGGCAGTGTGCACATGTATAGTATATTGGAAATTAAAATAATTAAACCTTAACACAATGTAAATTTATTGTTGATAAAGGTTTTATTTAATATAATATTTATTAACACATATATACAAAATGTAGATAAATTATCAATTTGTTATGATATGACAAAAAAAAAAGTCAACACTCATATAACACATAAATTTCATACGATAAGTAAAATTCAATTTTTTAATGTCACAACCATATTATATAACACAACAATTTCATATGACTACAAAATAAAGTCAAATTTCACATGACATAAAAATTTCATATTCACATGACATAAGAATTTTATATGACACGAAAAATTCAAACATATAATATTTCATAAGACTACAAAAAAAGAGTCAAATTTCATATGACAAGTAAAATTCAACTTTTTATGTCACAACCATATTATATGACATAAAAACGTCAACTCTTAAAAAACATAAAAATTTCATATGACTACAAGAAAAAGTCAAATTTCACATGACATAAGAATTTCATATAGTAAAATTCAACTTTCTTATGTCATAACCATATTATATGACAAATAAAATCAACTCCCATATAACAAAAAAATTTTATTCGTTATTCGTTATTTGTTGTCTTCGAACGCTTGGCTGCGGTAATAATATGCAATTGTTAGATAATAGTGGATTTGGCCAAGGTATATTGTTCTTCAATATATACTAAATAGGTTTTAAAAACAGAACCACCACCAGTTTTATATTTAATTGGTTGGTGGTTTGGTATTCCTGGTTGGAAAATTGAATTACATATGTTTTCGATTCTCCAATGCAAGGGCAGTGTGCACATGTATAGTATATTGGAAATTAAAATAATTAAACTTTAACACAATGTAAATATATTGTGGATAAAGGTTTTATTTAATATAATATTTATTAACACATATATACAAAATGTAGATAAATTATCAATTTGTAATCAAATTAAATATTAAGTATTACCGGTGGAGTTCTTATATGTAATTAAATACTTGTATTTTTTTATATGTTCCTCCTATTTAAAACCTGCATTAGTGCTCTTCATCGAGTGTTATTGTGGGCCGGTACAATTACTTTGAACAAATTAGAGTGCTTAAAGCAGGCTTCAAATGCCTGAATATTCTGTGCATGGATAATGAAATAAGACCTCTGTGCTGCTTTCATTGGTTTTCAGATCAAGAGGTAATGATTAATAGAAGCAGTTTGGGGCATTAGTATTACGACGCGAGAGGTGAAATTCTTGGACCGTCGGAAGACTAACTTAAGCGAAAGCATTTGCCAAAGATGTTTTCATTAATCAAGAACGAAAGTTAGAGGTTCGAAGGCGATCAGATACCGCCCTAGTTCTAACCATAAACGATGCCAGCTAGCAATTGGGTGTAGCTACTTTTATGGCTCTCTCAGTCGCTTCCCGGGAAACCAAAGCTTTTGGGCTCCGGGGGAAGAATGGTTGCAAAGCTGAAACTTGGAACTTGGAATTCCCAGTAAGTGTGAGTCATTAACTCGCATTGATTACGTCCCTGCCCTTTGTACACACCGCCCGTCGCTACTACCGATTGAATTATTTTGTGAGGTCTCCGGACGTGATCACTGTGACGCCTTGTGTGTTACGGTTGTTTCGCAAAAGTTAACCGAACTTGATTATTTAGAGGAAGTAAAATTCGTAACAAGGTTTCCGTAGGTGAACCTGCGGAAGGATCATTATTGTATAATGCATCTAACCGTTAATAAAATAAAATTTTTTTTCTCATTAATATATAGAAATATATTTTAAAGAAAATAAAAGAAAAATTTTTAATTGTCAATAATAAAATAAATAATTTACTTTGCTCAAACATTTGAAATTGTATTGTAATGTATATTTTATACAACAAAATTAATTTGTTATAAATTTTATTTGTCATATTCATATTGTATAAATGTATTTTACACATATTTATGTGTTTTGGGCAAGACAAATTATTAACTGCGTGTATATGTGCCATAATATACATGCGTTGCACAAATGTATTGCTCATTATTAACAAGCGCATACATTGTATAAACGCAACAACCTAAAATATAATGATGTACCTGTTTATTCAGGTTAATGCTTTACATATATTGATTGTAGTATAATTAAATATATTTTATATAGTTGTCATATACCGTACTTTCATTGATTATGTAAAACTAAGACATTTCGCAACATTATTTTAGGTATAAAAAAATTTATTGAAGGAATTGATATATGCCAGTAAAATGGTGTATTTTTAATTTCTTTCAATAAAAGAATATATGACGTAATGAAATAAGCAAAAAATATGCAAAATTATTTGTAAAATAAATAACGAAATATCTATACTTCTCTTGTTGTATGTATTTGTATTAGAAAATTTGAAGAATTATATATTCTTTATTTTATTCAAATAAGACTGAGGAATGTCTAGCATAAAGAATTTTTTTTAACTAGAATTGCCTCTTATTTATGATGAGATAAAGAATAAAACATTTGTCAATATTATGGAACTTCAAAATTATAGTATATTTCAAATTGTTATTATAATCATCATGTTTTATAATAACTAATATATAAGTATAATTATACAACCTCAACTCATATGGGACTACCCCCTGAATTTAAGCATATTAATTAGGGGAGGAAAAGAAACTAACATGGATTTTCTTAGTAGCGGCGAGCGAAAAGAAATCAGTTCAGCACTAAGTCACTTTGTCTATATGGCAAATGTAAGATGCAGTGTATGGAACATCAATATTCTAGTATGAGAAATTAACGATTTAAGTCCTTCTTAAATGAGGCCATTAACCCATAGAGGGTGCCAGGCCCGTATAACGTTAATGATTATTAGATGGTGTTTCCAAAGAGTCGTGTTGCTTGATAGTGCAGCACTAAGTGGGTGGTAAACTCCATCTAAAACTAAATATAACCATGAGACCGATAGTAAACAAGTACCGTGAGGGAAAGTTGAAAAGAACTCTGAATAGAGAGTTAAATAGTACGTAAAACTGCTTAAAGGTTAAGCCCGATGAACCTGAATATCCATTATGGAAAATTCATCATTAAAATTGTAATATTTAAACAATATTATAATAATAGTGTGCATTTTTTCCATAGAAGGACATTGTAATTTTTCATAAAGTGCTGATAGATTTATATGAATACAGTGCGTTAAATTTTCGGAAGTATATAATGGCATGATTATCATTGATTTTTGTGTTTATTATATGCACTTGTATGATTAACAATGCGAAAGATTCAGGATACCTTCGGGACCCGTCTTGAAACACGGACCAAGGAGTCTAACATATGTGCAAGTTATTGGGATAAAAACCTAATAGCGTAATTAACTTGACTATTAATGGGATTAGTTTTTTAACTATTTATAGTTAATTAACACAATCCCGGGGCGTTCTATATAGTTATGTATGATAATATTTATATTATTTATGCCTCTAACTGGAACGTACCTTGAGCATATATGCTGTGACCCGAAAGATGGTGAACTATACTTGATCAGGTTGAAGTCAGGGGAAACCCTGATGGAAGACCGAAACAGTTCTGACGTGCAAATCGATTGTCAGAATTGAGTATAGGGCGAAAGACCAATCGAACCATCTAGTAGCTGGTTCCTTCCGAAGTTTCCCTCAGGATAGCTGGTGCATTTAACTGTTGTATAAAATAATCTTATCTGGTAAAGCGAATGATTAGAGGCCTTAGGGTCGAAACGATCTTAACCTATTCTCAAACTTTAAATGGGTAAGAACCTTAACTTTCTTGATATGAAGTTTAAGGTTATGATATAATGTGCCCAGTGGGCCACTTTTGGTAAGCAGAACTGGCGCTATGGGATGAACCAAACGTAATGTTAACAACTCATTCAGAAACCATGAAAGGCGTTGGTTGCTTAAAACAGCAGGAAGGTGATCATGGAAATCGAAATCCGCTTAGGAGTGTGTAACAACACCCCTGCCGAAGCAACTAGCCCTTAAAATGGATGGCGCTTAAGTTGTATTAGCAAATAATCGAATGAGACCTTGGAGGACTGACGTGGAGAAGGGTTTCGTGTGAACAGTGGTTGATCACGAGTTAGTCGGTCCTAAGTTCAAGGCGAAAGCCGAACATTTTCAAGTAAAAAGTTGTCAATATTTAAAATTTTGGAAAATTAATACACTTGAATAATTTTGAACGAAAGGGAATACGGTTCCAATTCCGTAACCTGTTGAGTATCCGTTTGTTATTAAATATGGGCCTCGTGCTCATCCTGTCAACAGGAACGACCATAAAGAAGCCGTCGAGAGGTATCGGAAGAGTTTTCTTTTCTGTTTTATAGCCGTACTACCATGGAAGTCTTTCGCAGAGAGATATGGTAGATGGGCTAGAAGAGCATGACATATACTGTTGTGTCGATATTTTCTCCTCGGACCTTGAAAATTTATGGTGGGGACACGCAAACTTCTCAACAGGCCGTACCAATATCCGCAGCTGGTCTCCAAGGTGAAGAGTCTCTAGTCGATAGAATAATGTAGGTAAGGGAAGTCGGCAAATTAGATCCGTAACTTCGGGATAAGGATTGGCTCTGAAGATTGAGATAGTCGGGCTTGATTGGGAAACAATAACATGGTTTATGTGCTCGTTCTGGGTAAATAAAGTTTCTATCATTTATGGTAGTTTCTTGTTCCCCGGATAATTTAGTTACGTAGCCAATAGTGGAACTTTCTTGCTAAAATTTTTAAGAATACTAATTGGTTAACCAATAAGCTCTTTTAAATTATAACGATTATCAATTAACAATCAATTCAGAACTGGCACGGACTTGGGGAATCCGACTGACTAATTAAAACAAAGCATTGTGATGGCCCTAGCGGGTGTTGACACAATGTGATTTCTGCCCAGTGCTCTGAATGTCAAAGTGAAGAAATTCAAGTAAGCGTGGGTCAACGGCGGGAGTAACTTTGACTCTGTTAAGTCTACGTGAAGCGGGGCGTTTCGCTCCGCAACACGGATGGGTGGTTCAGCCCACGCGTTTGCTAGCAGGGAAGAAAACCCTGAACGAGATCAAACTGCGGATAAATGCCCTACCCACGCGGTCACGGACCACGAGGGGAAGGCACGAATTGGGGAGGCAGTGTCGTGCGGGATGAAGCTGAAACTAAACCACATCTTGCAGAAGTGGCATCGTACGCATGGGAAGCGGGTGGCTAGACACACGGGTAGCTGATTTTCTCAAGAAGAGGCTTGAGTCTAGAGGCTATTCCGTCATTACTGAACCAAGTCTGCGGGGAGAGAACAGGATGTTTAGGCCGGATCTGGTTGCGTTCCGACACGACCGAACCATCGTGCTTGATGCACAGGTGGTGACAGACGGACATGATCTGGATAGAGCTCACCAGAGCAAAGTCCATATCTACGGCCGACAGGACATACGAACGGTATTGCGAAGGGATTTTCAGGCACATGAAAACATAGAGGTTGTATCCGCTACATTAAACTGGCGGGGAGGGCTCTTGATGTTCTAAAAGCTAGTGACAGTACTGTCATTAGTGCCAGGGTGGTGTCAGGCGGGGTCTCTGGATTCAGAGCTTTCATTTTTCACACAGGGTTTCATGGCTGAATGTATTGACTATCAATATTGCATTCCTATAAAGCCAGCTACCTTTGGCACAACATCTAAAAGGTATAAAATAACGCATTCAGTGGCGCTACAATCGAAATCATTTCGTTATGTGGTGAACTAATGTGCTACAAAGAAAATGGCCTAATGCCTCGTCATCTAATTAGTGACGGTAAGCCTCGGATATGGGGCCTCCTGCCGCTGCCGAAGCTCCCACCGTTACCGCCGCTGGCTCCATCGCAGCTAGCTCTGCTGCCGCTGTCTCCACCGCAGCTAGTTCTGCTGCCGCTGACATCGCTGCAGCTAGTGCTGCCGCCGCGTGCTATCTTTGACGCAGTCCAGAGGTACGACGACCTCACCCTGGCGCTGGTGGTCGAAAACACGTCCATGGGGATCAGACTAGCACCCGCAAGTTTCTGCTCCCACTGTCGCCTACCGCTGCCTTTGTTGTTGCCCCTGTTGCTGCCCCCAACGCTGCTGCTACGCCCGTAGCAAGCTACCGTGCCAGGAAGACGTTAGAGACATGGTCTGCTGTGGTCTCATGCTCAGACCCAGCCATGACGTCAATGCAGTTTGTGGAGAAAGTGCTCTACGAGGTTGCACCCGTTCTCGATGTTCGTGTCCACGAAGTGCGAGAGCTGAAGCGTGGCGGTGCGATCATTCGCACACCGTCAGTTGGCGAGATGAGGAAAGTGGTGGCAACAAGAAGTTTGCTGAGGTCGGATTGGTGGTTCAGCAGAACCGTAGCTTCAAGCCGAAGTTTACTGGGTTTGACGTTGACACCGCAATCAAAGCCGAAGAATTTATGCCGGAGCTCTTCGCGAACAACTTCAGGTAGCATATGACCGAGGCGGAATTTAAAAGGAGCGTACATCTAGAGACGAAGCAATGGTCGCAAACTGCAGGCGAGACGGTCAACCTAATCCTGGTGGTTGATGATACTGGCCATACTTGATGAGATCGGTCGAATCTACATCAAGTGGTTCTCATACCGCTGCCGGTCGCTCGTCCGCACCTATGCTTGCCATAGGTGTGTTGGGTTCGACCACAAGGTCTCACAATGCCGGCTCAAGGATGCAGTCTGCCGACAGTGCGGACAGAACGGCCACATTGCAGCGAAGTGCACCAGTCCAGTGGACTGCCGGAACTGCCGTTTCAAGGCCCTGCCTTCGGGGCATCATATGCTCTCGGAAGCATGCCCTATTTACGGTGCGGTGCTAGCGAGGGTGCAAGCTAGACATTAAAATGCTTAGCTTCATCCAAGCAAATTGTGATCGAGGACGAGCTGCCAACATCGAGCTCGGAGTACGGATGAGAGAGTCTGGACATCTGTTCGCACTGGTTCAGGAGCCTCACGCTTGTTGTCACCGAATCTCGGGATTCCCAGCCGGGATGCGAGTTTTTGCTGACCGTCAAGGTAAAGCTGCAATCGTCATAGATGACCCCTATGCCATCTGCATGCCCGTAGAGCCGCTCATCACCGACTTTGGAGTATGCGTGAGTGTCACTGGGAGATTTGGCACAATCTTCCTGAGCTCCGTATATTGCCAACACCAGCAGAGTTTAGAGCCGTACATTTCGTACATGAATGAGGTACTGCTGCTGGCCAGCAGTTCACCAGTTGTTCTAGGCACCGACGCGAACGCAGCATCCCCCATGTGGTTCAGTAAGATCCCTCGCCGTGGCGAGAGATTGCAGAACTACATACGGGGTGGGCAGCTGTCTGAGTGGATGGCAAATACCCCTGTCGAAGTGCTGAATGTACGAAGTGAGGTCTATACGTTCGAGTCTCGAAACGGACGGAGCGATATCGACATAACAATCGTCAACAACGCAGCAACTATGTTGGCCACATATGACTGGAGAGTGGATGAGTGGGAGTTGAGCGATCACAACATTATCACGGTTGTGACAACGCTCCACCCGGAAAACACAGTTGAGAGCATAGCTCCTAAGCCATCCTGGAATCTCCACAATGCACGTTAGCGATTGTTCGGTGATGAAGTGGCTAGGAGGATCAGGGAGCTGCTTGAGGATCACATGGAGACGCCGCTGGACGACCAAGTTTCTGCACTGCGCTTGATTGTACACGATGTGTGCGATCTTGTGTTGGGCCGCAAACGACCGCGAGCCAAGCGACGTGTAGTTTGGTGGAATGCCAAACTATCCGCTAAACGTCGAGAGGTCAGGAGACTGAGGCGCAGGCTACAGGATGCGCGTCGTGGTGGACACGATGATGATGCCGCGCTTCTTGCTATTTCATTGAGGACCTCCTCAGCGGATTACAAGAAGCGTATCCTAGCGGTGAAGGAGGAAGACTGGCGCAAATTCGTAGGAGAGAACAGCACCAAGGTGGTGACAGACGGACATGATCTGGATAGAGCTCACCAGAGCAAAGTCCATATCTACGGCCGACAGGACATACGAACGGTATTGCGAAGGATTTTCAGGCACATGAAAACATAGAGGTTGTATCCGCTACATTAAACTGGCGGGGAGGGCTCTTGATGTTCTAAAAGCTAGTGACAGTACTGTCATTAGTGCCAGGGTGGTGTCAGGCGGGGTCTCTGGATTCAGAGCTTTCATTTTTCACACAGGGTTTCATGGCTGAATGTATTGACTATCAATATTGCAATTCCTTTTCCTATAAAGCCAGCTACCTTTGGCACAACATCTAAAAAGGTATAAAATAACGCATTCAG
The DNA here is from genome assembly GCF_004354385.1 of Drosophila innubila. Taxonomy (NCBI): domain Eukaryota; kingdom Metazoa; phylum Arthropoda; class Insecta; order Diptera; family Drosophilidae; genus Drosophila; species Drosophila innubila. The sequence continues at coordinate 300,139 of NW_022995378.1, forward strand.
TGGCGCTACAATCGAAATCATTTCGTTATGTGGTGAACTAATGTGCTACAAAGAAAATGGCCTAATGCCTCGTCATCTAATTAGTGACGGTAAGCCTCGGATATGGGGCCTCCTGCCGCTGCCGAAGCTCCCACCGTTACCGCCGCTGGCTCCATCGCAGCTAGCTCTGCTGCCGCTGTCTCCACCGCAGCTAGTTCTGCTGCCGCTGACATCGCTGCAGCTAGTGCTGCCGCCGCGTGTGCTATCTTTGACGCAGTCCAGAGGTACGACGACCTCACCCTGGCGCTGGTGGTCGAAAACACGTCCTTGGGGATCAGACTAGCAACCCGGCAAGTTTCTGCTCCCACTGTCGCCCCTACCGCTGCCTTTGTTGTTGCCCCTGTTGCTGCCCCCAACGCTGCTGCTACGCCCGTAGCAAGCTACCGTGCCAGGAAGACGTTAGAGACATGGTCTGCTGTGGTCTCATGCTCAGACCCAGCCATGACGTCAATGCAGTTTGTGGAGAAAGTGCTCTACGAGGTTGCACCCGTTCTCGATGTTCGTGTCCACGAAGTGCGAGAGCTGAAGCGTGGCGGTGCGATCATTCGCACACCGTCAGTTGGCGAGATGAGGAAAGTGGTGGCCAACAAGAAGTTTGCTGAGGTCGGATTGGTGGTTCAGCAGAACCGTAGCTTCAAGCCGAAGTTTACTGGGTTTGACGTTGACACCGCAATCAAAGCCGAAGAATTTATGCCGGAGCTCTTCGCGAACAACTTCAGGTAGCATATGACCGAGGCGGAATTTAAAGGAGCGTGCATCTAGAGACGAAGCAATGGTCGCAAACTGCAGGCGAGACGGTCAACCTAATCCTGGTGGTTGATGATACTGGCCATACTTGATGAGATCGGTCGAATCTACATCAAGTGGTTCTCATACCGCTGCCGGTCGCTCGTCCGCACCTATGCTTGCCATAGGTGTGTTGGGTTCGACCACAAGGTCTCACAATGCCGGCTCAAGGATGCAGTCTGCCGACAGTGCGGACAGAACGGCCACATTGCAGCGAAGTGCACCAGTCCAGTGGACTGCCGGAACTGCCGTTTCAAGGCCCTGCCTTCGGGGCATCATATGCTCTCGGAAGCATGCCCTATTTACGGTGCGGTGCTAGCGAGGGTGCAAGCTAGACATTAAAATGCTTAGCTTCATCCAAGCAAATTGTGATCGAGGACGAGCTGCCAACATCGAGCTCAGAGTACGGATGAGAGAGTCTGGACATCTGTTCGCACTGGTTCAGGAGCCTCACGCTTGTTGTCACCGAATCTCGGGATTCCCAGCCGGGATGCGAGTTTTTGCTGACCGTCAAGGTAAAGCTGCAATCGTCATAGATGACCCCTATGCCATCTGCATGCCCGTAGAGCCGCTCATCACCGACTTTGGAGTATGCGTGAGTGTCACTGGGAGATTTGGCACAATCTTCCTGAGCTCCGTATATTGCCAACACCAGCAGAGTTTAGAGCCGTACATTTTACATGAATGAGTACTGCTGCTGGCCAGCAGTTCACCAGTTATTCTAGGCACCGACGCGAACGCAGCATCCCCATGTGGTTCAGTAAGATCCTCGCCGTGGCGAGATTGCAGAACTACATACGGGGTGGGCAGCTGTCTGAGTGGATGGCAAATACCCCTGTCGAAGTGCTGAATGTACGAAGTGAGGTCTATACGTTCGAGTCTCGAAACGGACGGAGCGATATCGACATAACAATCGTCAACAACGCAGCAACTATGTTGGCCACATATGACTGGAGAGTGGATGAGTGGGAGTTGAGCGATCACAACTCATCACGGTTGTGACAACGCTCCACCGGAAAACACAGTTGAGAGCATAGCTCCTGTGCCATCCTGGAATCTCCACAATGCACGTTAGCGATTGTTCGGTGATGAAGTGGCTAGGAGGATCAGGAGCTGCTTGAGGATCACATGGAGACGCCGCTGGACGACCAAGTTTCTGCACTGCGCTTGATTGTACACGATGTGTGCGATCTTGTGTTGGGCCGCAAACGACCGCGAGCCAAGCGACGTGTAGTTTGGTGGAATGCCAAACTATCCGCTAAACGTCGAGAGGTCAGGAGACTGAGGCGCAGGCTACAGGATGCGCGTCGTGGTGGACACGATGATGATGCCGCGCTTCTTGCTATTTCATTGAGGACCTCCTCAGCGGATTACAAGAAGCGTATCCCTAGTGAAGGAGGAAGACTGGCGCAAATTCGTAGGAGAGAACAGCACCAAGGATCCCTGGGACACTGTTTATAAGATCTGCCGAGGACGGAGAAAGGATGCCAGTTTTGGATGTCTTCGCTCGGGTGATAGGCTTGTCGTAACCTGGCACGACTGCGCCGAAGTGCTCCTCCGTAACTTTTTCCCAGTTGCGGAGTCTGATGCGCTCGTTATCATCCCGAGTGAAGTACCTCCAGGCCTCGAGTCATTCGAGGTTGATGCTGCTGCCGTTGCCAGGTTGAGGAGCAGGCGCTCCCTGGTATGGACGGTATCACTGGCAAGATCGTCAAGGAGTTATGGCGTGCCATCCTCAGCATTTGACTGCCTTGTATGCGCGATGCATTAGGCAGGATACTTTCCCGGCGAGTGGAAGCGCCGCGAGTAGTCCCACTACTCAAGGGTCCCGATAAGGACAGGAGCGATCCTGGCTCTTATCGTGGCATCTGTCTGCTGCCAGTGTTTGGCAAAGTGCTTGAGGGAATCATGGTGACCCGCTTACGAGAAGTCCTACCGGCAGGATGCAGATGGCAGTTTGGATTCCAACCCGAACGCTGCGTGGAGGATGCTTGGAGACACGTCGTGAGCAGTGTTGCGGCCAGCCCGGCCAAACTCGTGCTCGGTATCTTCGACCTTCGGCCTTCGACCACGTGGAGTGGAGTGCTGCGCTGCGCCGCCTAATTGACTCAGGATGCCGTGAAGCCAGCTTGTGGAGAAGCTTCTTCACAGGCAGGATCGCAAGTATCGTCAGCAGGTATAGAGAAGCGTCTGTTCCGGTGACACGAGGCTTCCCACAGGGATCCATCAGTGGTCTATTCATATGGAACTTCATGATGGATGCACTACTTCAGCGTCTGGAAGCACACTGTGTTTTCAGCGCGTATGCGGATGACTTGCTGAAAGGTTCTCTTTCCGCCAATAGACCCCCTGGGTTCGATTTGGTGGAGGAAATTTGAAGTATGTTGATGAATATCGGTATCTTGGCATCACAGTTGGCAAGAGGCTGAGTTATGTACGGCACATAAACTCGCTTAAATTCCGGCTTACTGGAGTCGCTGCGGCATAAGCATGCGTACTGCGGGTCGACTGGGGTGTCAGTCCCCGCGACAAGCGGACCATTTCTGCCGGACTCATGGTGCCTTGTGCACTATTTGGTGCCTCGGTATGGCATGGCAAGACGGACCGTCAGATTGTGGCCAGGAGGACACTAATTGCCTGCCAGATGCTAATCCTTGTAGGATGCCTCCCGCTACGCCGAACAGTGTCCACAGCGGCACAGCGGCACGGCAGGTGCTTGCTGGTGCTCCCCCGTTTGACTTGAAGACCAAGAAATTGCCAATCAAGTACAAACTCAAGCGTGACTACCCGTTGGAGGAAAGTGCTTGGCTGCATGATCGAGACATGGCAGGACTTGATTGGAAGCAAAAGATGGCGTTGCTTGACGAACGCTTGCTGAGCGAGTGGCAGCGCAGATGGGTTGCCAGTCCCGAGCTGAATAAGCTAAAACTGGCTTCACCTGTGTGGTTGGCGGGTCTTTGAATACTACCACAGTGCACCTCTGCTTGTCGTATGAGGCGACTAAATGAGGTAACAGGGCTGTAAGTCCCGAGCTGAATAAGCTAAAACTGGCCTCACCCGTGTGGTTGGCGGGTCTTAGAATATCACCACAGTATGTAACCGCTTGTCGTACAAAACGACTAAAGGTGCACCGTGGATCACCCAGCGTCCAGGCTTGTCGGAGCTAAATGGGGAGGGGATACCGATCCCTTTAAAAATTCGGTACCACGGGTTGAGAGAGTTTCTCCAAGACTTCTCATTGAGGTCGACCCCTAGTGGGAGTTCGTGGTGGCTGTGGTTGCGTCGCGTTGCGTTTCAACGCAGGAGAGAAGTTGCTAGATGCTTCGCCTCATACCAAGGAGGAGTGTGCAACCGATAGTGTACACTTATTTGGATCCGAGGAGATAGAAACCACTGCTCACATCTCTTAGGGGCGTCAGTTTAACGCATTGTACCAAACTCGCTGTATTATATGCTTGCATATTCGAATTCCGTGGTCGTAATCCTTAACTGGAACACGCCACGTTAAATAAATCGGAGAGATCCTTTGATTCTGTCCCTATCTACTATCTAGCGAATCCACAGCCCAGGGAAAGGGCTTGGAATAATTAGTTGAGAAAGAAGATCCTTTTGAGCTTGACTCTAATCTGGCAGTGTAAGGAGACATAAGAGGTGTAGAATAAGTGGGAGATATTGAATTTCGGTTTAGTAGCAACAATGAAATACAACTACTCTTATTGTTTCCTTACTTACTTGATTAAATGGAACGTGTATCATTTCCTAGCCATTATACAGATATATATATTATATCTTATGGTATTGGGTTTTGATGCAAGCTTCTTGATCAAAGTATCACGAGTTTGTTATATAATCGCAAGCAAAAGAGTTTTTAACAAGAGGTGTCAGAAAAGTTACCATAGGGATAACTGACAGCATTCCTGCGTAGTACGAGAGGAACCGCAGGTACGGACCAATGGCACAATACTTGTTCGAGCGAACAGTGGTATGACGCTACGTCCGTTGGATTATGCCTGAAAGCCTCTAAAGTCGTATCCGTGCTGGACTGCAATGATAAATAAATAAGGGGCAATTTGCATTGTATGGCTTCTAAGCCATTAAAAGTTTATTATTTATTTAATAGACGACAATGGATGTGATGCCAATGTTACGTATAACATAGTAAATTGGGAGGATCTTCGATCACCTGATGCCGCGCTAGTTATATATTAAAACATTATTTAATACAATGACAAAGCCTAGAATCAATTGTAAACGACTTTTACAAAAGGCAAGGTGTTGTAATTGGTTGAGCAGCTGCCATACTGCGATCCACTGAAGCTTATCCTTTGCTTGATGATTCGACAATTAAAAAAATCGATCAACAAACACACACATATTAATATGTAAAGATATTTATATGTATATATATATATATATATATATTTACAGAGATGGTATGTATATGCTATGTATAATATATATATTTATGGGCATTAAAAATTATATATAATGTATAACATATGATATCTGTATTTTAAAACATATATGATTTATGAAAAATAAATATGTGTATATTTATTTGAATAATATTAAATTTGAAATGGTAGCCAAATGTCTCGTCATCATATTAGTGACGTATTTGAAAAGATTTGTTATGTTCGTGTTTTATCGTTTGTGCCAGCTCGATGTTTATTGTTATTTGTATTTCCTTAATTATCGGCGCTGTCGATATATTTTGTTACTTATTTAAATAGGCGGCTATCGATAGGTGATATTGTCAAATGCGGCGAGTAGTCTGTGGGGGTGGCAACTCAGATGTTCTGCTAGACAGAGATAGGTAGCAACTCCAAAACGAGACAGCACATATGCGCTACCTTCATGCCCTCGATGCAGTTGAGTCAAATTGGACTCAAACTGCAGCAACGGTGGATGAATAGGATAAAAAGGGAATTGGCAAATTTTCATCAAACCACGTTGCTGCAGAACATGCGGACGGGAGTTTGATTTGATCGGCGAAGAGGAGCGGTTGCCTTCGACAGGCACACAGTTTCCTTTTGAGGAGAGTCGTGCCTTGTGCTGCACCAGCGTGTGTGCCTAATTTGGTGTTACAGTCAACACATTTGTGCTCGCTGGGTGCTGCGGACCAAACTTGTGCCTCGCCAGAAATTGTGCCGTGTCAGACGACGTTTGGAGCTTCGACTGACATTGTGCTCCGCATGTGCTGCCCTAGATCTGTTTGAGGTCAATAGTTGACTGCTCCACTGTCTGTGCCAGATCAACAAAATTTCGTGCCGTTGCAAAACCTTTGTGGCGTGTGGCCTTCAAAGCGAAGACCGGCTGATTTTTGTGACCGTTTCAACCCGGAGGGGAAACTCTAGTCGTCGTTGGAAATCTGTGGAGGCGTCTATTGACATCAATTCGTCCGAGAGAACCGCAGGGAGCAGCCGTTGTCACATCGTACAAGTGAGTCAGTTCCGATTGCTCCACCACATGTTTGGAAAGATTTTGAAGTTGAAGAGCTGCAATATACCAACCTTTTCAACCCCTGTGCCGTTTAAGAAATTCAATGCTGCTGTTCTTTTTGTTTAAAAATGATGAAGATTTATTAGAGCATTTCGCTAATTAAAGAAAATTTTAAGAACGTCGTACATAAAAACATACAAGTCGAACTTTAAATGAAATTATAAAATTAAAACGTAAAAATACTTATATTAAAACTTATATAAAATTAAATAATAATATAATTAAATTAATTAATAATTAAAATTAAAGTAAAGTAAAATAAAGGAAAGAGTAAAGTAAAGTAAATAAAAATAATATCTGTATAAATTGAAACACAACAGAATAGGAACAAGACACTAAATTACATATTTGGAAACACACACTATTATATACGTATATGTATACACTTAAATATAACAATTAACACACATTAATATCGCCCCTTCACTAACCCAAAGAGCTCTTTAGGAAAGCAAGGTACTTTTAAGCGATTTACAATTCATATTATTACATTCACAATTATTTATTTTTGCAATAACACGATACTTATTGATGTACGTGTACATATTATATATACATATATTTATATGATTCCCTCGGCGTCTCCGCCGCATTGTGTTTTATAACGTTAAATGCAACTTTCTTTGGTCGCTTCCTTCTGGTGATCTCATTCTGTTTCTCGTTTGTGTTTGGTTTGGAAATTAAGAAATGTACATACCTGTAAATAGAAGTTAAGATAAGATGTTAATTATGGAGAAGAATCACGTGAAGAATATAATACTTACCTGATGATAAAAATGTCCGAGTAATTATTGCTGTAGGGAGAGGGAGAAACACGATGGCCAACACAGGATGAAGTAGGTCCATTCGGTGGCCAACAAGAGGGAGATGACGGAGTGGTGTCATCTCAGGCAGGGCGGGTACGCCTGGGTCCGGAACCGGGATCCTGTTTGGACGAGAGGTGGATCAGTGTTAGGTTTTGTGAATGTTTGTTTGTTTACTTACCGTTTTGTTGTTGATTGCAGGTTTTGTTGTTTATGTTGTGGATTTCCGTCGTCTTTTGTTGGAGTGTTGTGTAGTTCCGTTCGCCACAGCTGTTTGTGTATCGATGGTGTAATCGATTGTTCGGACTGCGGGCCAGGGATGGGACTCTACCCTGAGAACCGATGAGCCAGCCGGCGCGGCCCACCGAGAAGAAAAGCAGTTCGTAACAGATTTAACGAGATTCTCTTACTGTGCCCCGTAAGCTTCTATATTATATTTTAATATTATAGCTTGTGATTATAATTTGTTCATGAAAATATGAACATATTTTGATAAACGTCGATATTTAAAGTATGACAAAGGAATTTCAAAATAAATTTAACTTTCACTTAAAATAAAAAGTCCAAGTGACTAGAAAAATTCAACTTTCCAATGTCATAACCATACTATATGACAAAAAAAAAGTCAACACTCATATAACACATAAATTTCATACGATAAGTAAAATTCAATTTTCTTATGTCACAACCATATTATATGACATAAAAGCGTCAACTCTTATATAAATATCACATGACATAAAAATTTCATATGACAAGTAAAATTCAACATTTATTTGTCATAACCATATCATATGAAAAAAATTAAACAAATCTCATATAACATAAAAATTTCATATGACTACAAGAAAAAGTCAAATTTCACATGACATAAGAATTTCATATGACACGAAAATTACAAACATATAAAATTTCATATGACTACAAAAAAAAGTCAAATTTCTCATGACATAAAAATTTCATATGAGAAAAAAAATTCAACATTTATATAGTCAAAATCATATTATATGACAAATAAAAAGTCAACTCTCATAAAACATATAAATTTCATATTACTACAAAAAAAAGAGTCAAATTTCAAATGAAAAGTAAAATTCAACTTTTTTATGTCACAGCCATATTATATGACATTAAAACGTCAACTCTTATATTACATAAAAATTTCATATGACTACAAAATAAAGTCAAATTTCACATGACATAAAAATTTCATATGACAAGTAAAATTCAACATTTATTTGCCATAACCATATCATATGAAAAAAATTAAACAAATCTCATATAACATAAAAATTTCATATGACTACAAGAAAAAGTCAAATTTCACATGACATAAGAATTTCATATGACACGAAAATTACAAACATATAAAATTTCATATGACTACAAAAAAAAGTCAAATTTCTCATGACATAAAAATTTCATATGACAAGTAAAATTCAACTTTTATTTAGTCCAAATCATATTAAATGACAAATAAAAAGTTAACTCTCATATAACATATAAATTTCATATGACTACAAAAAAAGAGTCAAATTTCAAATGACAAGTAAAATTCAACTTTTTATGTCACAACCATATTATATGACATAAAAACGTCAACTCTTATATAACATAAAAATATCATATGACTACAAAATAAAGTCAAATTTCACATGACATAAAAATTTCATATGACAAGTAAAATTCAACATTTATTTGTCATAACCATATTGTATGACAAAAATTAAACAAATGTTTCGTCGGGGGGTAGCGCAGACTGGTATTCAGTAGAGAAAGCACGAACTGTTCACTTCAACTTCACTTTATTAAAACCTCAGTCTTAATGCAAAATTTTCATATGTACATATCCACAATGACTTTACAAAAGTTGCTATATTCCGATAACTATAAGCTTAACAATCGATAAAATTCATGTGTAACATAATCAGGATACTACAACAATGGAATGGAACACCATGTTTACGACGCTTGTTTAGCGACGTAAACATTCTTCCCCCCTTTGCACGGAGTGGCAAGAAAGGATAGGGAGGGGGGAGCCGATTTAAAGGCTGCATGGTCCGGACAGGATCCTTCCAAAAATGGTGCGTTGGGCGATTGGAAGCCCGCCTTGGCTTGGCATGAAGCCTTCGCGAATGATGCTCGGATAGACGTCCGATCCCAGTACCACCGAGATCGTGCATGGCCGGTGAAATTGGTCGTCAGCTAGCGGAAGAGTTTGGAACCGCTCGCGCATTCCCTCCCCCATAGCCCGCAATGGAGTCCGGAGTTGGAGATCCGGGTTGATCTTAAAAACAACATCGAAGCTGGGCTCCGTGTGTGTCGTTGGGCTGACCACTGCCGAACATACCCGATCCTCACCTACGCTGATGGATTGCAGCCTTAGAGTTGAAGCAAGTGAGGCGTTGATCATGCTCACCGCTGCGCACGGATCTATCAACGCTTTGACGTCAAATGTCTTCTCGCCGGTGTACAGGCGTACCACAGCCGTTGGCAACACGTTGACGCTCTTCAGTTGGAGCAGTGACGTCAGCGTAGGTGGGTTTCCGGAGCTGGAGGGAGACCGGGAGTTGGAGGGAGAACGCGAGCGTGGAGTTGCTTGGGACGGCTCATGGAGATGAAGCAACGTATGGTGCGGCTCTCGACAGACGCGACATCTATCACGACTCCGGCAGGACGGCCCGGAGTGCTGATGCGCTAAACAATTCGCACAGTATTTGTTGACTAACACTGCGCGGAGCTGCTTTTCTGCCGTAAGACGTAGAAAACGTCCACATTTCCGCAACGGGTGGATGCCGCGACAGACTCGGCAGCGGAAGGACGCAGTTCCTCGAGCTCGTCTGTCGTCGAGCGATTGGGCGTGAGACCTGCGGGGTGCCATCTTAAATGAAAACGTAACTACGTGCTGTAAGAAGAAGGAGAAAGTTAAAATATGTAACAATTTTATCAAAACAAACATTTGGACGAAACGTAGGACTGGAACACAGGAGGGCGTGAGCAGTTACTGTTGCTTAGGAGTGCTCGGATCGGTGGGAAGAAACAACAGTTTTACGACTGGCCGTTTGACAATGCCCTGGGCAGTCCGGACGTCGACCACGCGAACCCTTTCGTCAGCTCCAGGATAGGTGGTAAGAACCCGCCCGAGACGCCATTCATTGGATGGGAGATTTTCTTCCTTGACGACGACCAAATCGCCAATTTGGAGATCGCGATCTGGAAATTGCCATTTGTTGCGTTTGTGCAGCTCCTTCAAATACTCGTCCTTCCTTCCTTGATAGCTTTTAATCGTTGCCATCGATTAATTATGGACATAGCGGGCTCGTTTATCTCAGGTTCAGCTATGGACGGAAGAGGGCAACCTATGAGGAAGTGTCCCGGAGTGAGGGCCAAAAGGTCTGTAGGATCTTCCGACATCGGAGAGATGGGTCTGGAATTTAGACACGCTTCAATCTACTCAACAAGGTGGCGAACTCTTCAAACGTGTATTTAGAGGCGGATGTCGACTTATAAAATAACGTTTTAAGCCTTTACCCCCGCTTCCCACAGGCCGTCCATATGTGGAGCACCTGGTGGATTAAAATGCCATGACAACTTGTGATGGCTGAATTTGGAAATGACGATGGATTTAGTTGATTCGAGAAAATCGAGTGTGAGAAGTTTGGAGGCACCCACGAAGCTTTTCCGTTGTCGGAATGCAAACGGTGAGGGCAGCCGCGCCTCGCCGTGAACCTCGCGAAGGCTGCCAGAAACTTTTCAGACGTTAAATCGGAAGTAGGCTCTAAGTGGATGGCCCGGGTGCTAAAACACACGAAGACGCAGACGTACCCTTGGTGATCAAGCAAGCTCGTCCCGTGTAATTTTTGATATCAAACGGCCCTGCTAAGTCAACACACGTGTGGTAAAAGGCCCTCGAGAACGTCGCTCTTTCAGTTGGCAGATCACCCATCATCTGTGCTTGGAGTTTTTTTCGGTACACAATGCATACCTTGCAGGAACGAACTATGGACTTAAGGAGAGTTTTTAAATTGGGAATCCAATAATTGGCGCGGATGAGCCTCATCATTAATTGGTTCCCTCCATGGAGAGAAATCGCATGGACAAAATGGGTTAAAAGCCGTGTAAAGTGGCATTTATACGGAAGTAGAATAGGATGTCGCTCGTCGTAGCTTAAAGATTCTGACGCCTTTAATCGCCCGCACGATCGGAGTATGCCATTCTGGTCTAGATAAGGATTCAAGTTACGAATATTGCTCGAACTCGCAACTTGCTTCTTATCCTGTAAGCAGACATATTCATTTGGATATTCCCTCCGCTGAGTGCACCTAAGAAATAGTTCATGATTTGGAAAGTTCATGATTGGAGAGGTCGGTGTGAAAAACGAAAGTAAATTTTCGAGTGCGCTTAATGAAACGCAAAACATAAGCTATGACCCTTAACGCTTTGTTGAATTTTGAAAATCGAGAAAAAATGTTCTCCGCTGGCAGCTGCACAACGTTGCACTTGACGGCGCGTTGCTCAGGAATCACCTCTGGGGTTTCTGGGTTGGAAACGGGCCACTGGTCTGGTGGGCACAACAACCATTCGGGTCCATGCCACCATAAGGAGTTACCGATAAGTTCCGTAGGAGTCACACCTCTACTAGCTAAATCGGCTGGGTTCTGTTCGAAACGAACATGAGCCCAGTGACTAGAGGATCCGGTGGATTGGATTATCTATGCCACGTGATTCGCGACGAGCGTAGACCATATACATGGAGCCTTGCTCAACCAAGCGAGAACAATGGTAGAGTCAGTCCAATAGAACGTTTCGACGTACCTATCAAATAGCTGAGGGATTCGGGCAGAAGCTAGTTCAGGGAGAAGTAACGCGCCGCATAACTCTAGCCGTGGCAAGGAGACTGTTTTGACTGGAGTAACTCTGGTCTTGGATGTAAGGAGATGACTGGAAACATGGCCGTCCATCTCAACGCGTACGTAAAGCGCTGCCCCATATGCTTGCTGTGACGCATCACAAAACCCGTGGAATTGAGTTATTGCCCTTGGACAGAACTGGATCCAACGTGGAATGCGAATTCCTCCGAGACGAGGATAATTTTCGAGAAATTCGAGCCAGCGGCGTACGAGGTGATCTGGTAAGTGATCATCCCAAGAAAGCTCGTGAAGCTAGATTTCCTGCATGAAGATTTTGGCTTGGACGATTACGGGAGCCAACCAACCTGCTGGATCAAACAATCGGGCAATCTGTGACAGGACCTCGCGTTTTGTGAATGATGCCTTCGATAATAATTCAAAGGGTGCGAAGAAGAATTCGTCGGAGCTCGCTTGCCATCGGATGCCAAGAGTTTTTGCAATGCTAGCTTCCTCAATTTCTAAAAAGTCAGCTCGCAATAGATGCTCCGTTGGAATTTGATGCAACATACCCTTCTTATTAGCTGTCCATTTTCTTAAGGGGAACCCAGCGGAATCAAGAGCCGCGCGAAGCTCTTGGATTGCTAACTCGGCCTGATGCTGTGTGTGCGTTCCTGCAAGAACATCGTCGACATACATATGCTGTGAGATAATGTCACTTGCGAGGGGATACTGGGTCTTCACGTCGGTGGACAATTGCTTAAGAACGCGGAGAGCCAGGAATGGCGCACAGTTGATGCCAAACGTGACAGTGTTTAGCTCGTAATCGCATATATCGCCATCAGAATTTCGGAAAAGAATTCGTTGGAAAGGGGTATGTTTCGGATCGACGTTGATCTGCCTATACATCTTCGTGATGTCGGCATTAAACCCAAACTGAAAGAATCGCCACATGAATAACTGGAGGGTTAAATCGGATTGCAGAATAGGACCTGGATATAAAACATCATTCAGGCTCAAGCCATTTGTGGATTTGCTCGAAGCATTAAAAACAACACGAACCTTTGTAGTAACGCTCTCTGGCTTTATAACGGCATGATGAGGAAGATAAAAGCTCCGCGAGCCTTGCAAGGTGGGCGGAACCCTTTTCATGTGACCCAGATCGGCGTATTCTTTAATTACCGCGTCGTATTCTTGTTTTAGGAGTGGGTTCTTTAATAACCGGTGCTCATTCTAAATGAATTGAGCCAAAGCAATGGATCTGGAATGCCCCAACTGAATATTCTCTGGATCCCTGAATGCCAAAGTCACAGTGTATCGGCCGTTATCGTCTCTTCTTGTTGTCTTCTGGAAGTTATGCTCACAAAGCGTCTCGGATTCCTCGGGCACATTCTCCGGCAGATCCTCCACCTCACAAAACTTTGTGAGCAGCTCATCAAGTGATGGATCTGGACAGACAGCAGCTTGTGTGGAAAAGGAAGATAGTGCGATATTTGAATCGGCAGGAACTGGGCCTGATAAAATCCAGCCGAAGATTGTTTCCTGGCCAATGAGCGTGCCACAAATTTTGGGCCGGAACCCGCTTAATAGGATAGAAGGCAGAACATCTGCTCCTATGAGCACATCAATTTGCGCGCTTTTGGAGAAAGTTGGGTCAGCAAGTCTAATATCAGGCAGACCTGATAAGACGCGTTTTGGAATGGAATATGACGGCAAATTACCTGCAAGCTTTGGCAAAACATAGGCGGATACTTCAACTTGCAATCGTGGTTTGTCTGATGGAGTAATATGGAAATGGCAAAGCTTACGTATCTGGGCTGCAACAGCTTCGGTAAGTCCAGAAACGTGAGCATTTATCGTTTGGTGCGGCATTTTCATTAATCTGACCATTCGCTCGGAAATTAACGTGGTCTCCGATCCGGAATCGACCAAAGCGCGAGCTGGATAATTAACACTCAAATGTGAAATTTGTATCACTGCGGTGCCCAAGAGCACACCTTGAGTGTTTGTAGCAAAGAAATTCTGTACATTTTCCGGCGTTTGGGAAGAGGAAGAAGTGGACTGTATATTTGTATGCAAAATGGAAGTTGAAGCCACTGCTGTGGGATCGTTCTTGTGCAGTAACGTATGATGACGTCCCTTGCATGTGAAACAATTATGTGCACTCGGACAATCTCGAAGCTGATGTGCTCTGGCGAAACAGTTGAGACAGAGTTTCTTCTGCTTAATATAATCATACCGCTCATTGACCGTCATTTGGAGGAAACGAGGACATACTCGCGCTGGATGATTCTCCTTGGAGCAGAGATCACACTGCCGAAATTTGGCCGAAACGTTAGTTTCAAAGGAATTAACCCGTCTAGAACCTACTGGATTGCGCTCTGGGATTGCCTTTGACTGTTTAGGTGGAGATGGAAAGTCTTCTTCCTGTTCTTCTAAAGCCCTGTAACGTTCACAAAGGAACCTATTCATTTCCTTCCATAAAGGAATTTCGGACTTGTCTTCTAAGGACTGCTCCCAGAAGGAGCGCGTGAATGGAGGCAATTTTGATGCACAAAAGAAAACGATAAGACAATCCCAATTTTCGGTGGATACATTGGCTTGAACCAGAGCTTGAAGGCCGCCTTCGATGGCTGATTGAAGTTCTTTCAAGCCCGCAGCAGACTCAGTTTTAACAGCATCAACTTTGGAAAGGAGTTTCAGTTGGCTATTAACGATTTTGCGTTTGTTCTCATATCGCGCTGTTAGAGCTTTCCATGCGGACTCAAACCCAGCATTAGTGAGAGGAGATTTAGCCACAAGCTTTTTGGCTTCACCTCCAGTCTTCGCGTTCAGGTGGAAAAGTTTTTCGACTTGTGTAAGCCGCGAATTATTGATATAAATAGCCGAAAACAAATCCCTGAACGTGGGCCATTGGAGATAGTCACCATAAAACGCTTCAGTATCGCAAGGGGGAATATGACAACCATCTCGCTCTGACGAATAATGCGGATCTAGGTTTGCTACTTGAGGTGGATGCTTGATCAATCAACCGGTTTAATCTGGCTAGACTTCGCTCATACGTTATATAGCAGCTATCAAATTTACCCTCCAGAGCCTGGGCATCGGAACCTGTGGGTGACTGACTGAGTGCCTTGGCACATCGTCCGTACTCGTCATCGATTCTATCCCACAATTTAGTTATGCGATTCCGACGAACTTCGAGGGCATAGACATCTTCGTCGGAAATAGACGCTGCATTGAGTTTCGACTCAAATTGACCCAGTTGATCTGCTAACAACGTGAAGTCAGCCAACGCCATTTTACTGATGGATTGTTTTTGGATTTGGGAACGAGTACCAATAGGGCTTTTAATGGGAGCCCTGGATAGGGGAATGGGTGAATTGGACGTACTACGAGTCAAGCTGCGGGGAACGGAGCCTGTAGGTGCCGGAATTGGTGAATTGGAAGCACTACGTTTCACGACGCGGGAGAGCGGAACGTTAAATCAATTTTTTGGGTCACGATCGGATCCACCTGGCCAACTACGCTGCCAGTGGCTCAGGCTTGCAAACTATGACCAGAATTAGAAAACACAAGGAAATGCATGAGGTCGAGAATTGAAATCTAACTGCGAATCGCAATAATGGAAAGTAGAATGATAATAGGCTCGATAATTACTTATCAAGCACGAATAAATTCAGTAATGAAACTTAACACGATAGTGTTCAATATTAAAGCAGGGCGAAATGGAAACTCAATCGTTGGATAATCGATATGGTTGTAGAATGTTGTACCGAAACAAATTTTTACAAATTGATAGGAAAGGATCGTTCGATAATAAAATTCGGGAGTGGAAAAGAAAGACTAAGTTGGACAAATTTTCACAAGCTGATGGAAACGCTTGCTCGATAGTTTCACCGAAATTTATGAAACGCACCCGATTGCTTATATAATAAAAAAAAAAAAATAAATGAATAATAAAAATAAATATTGCAATAAATATTAAAATATATACGGATAAAATCGATTGTTAGTGAAATGAAACAACAATGGATGTCAATTTTTATTTAATATGCAGTCGAGTGATTACAGAAAAGTATTCGACTCGTTACTGCCACATCACTGTTCTATTAATGATTTATGTGAAGTTTATTTATTTTATTGTGGGCCATGCATTGAAATTTATTGAACCTCTTTGAAATCTCTTTGTGTATGGCCACGGATTATATTGTGTTATTTGTAAAAGTGTTATATAGCTGCTGCTGAACAAGTGTGTGTTCACCTAAGTGTTAATAGGACAAATAAAAATTGAGATGAACGCTATTGGTTTGGAGTTGTATGATGTTGCAAGTTAATAACACGAACCAAAAGCTAACACAACAATTCGGATGGGGACCGTGTAAACGAATATATTTTATGTGGAATCAATATACACGTTATCGATTAATGTGGCGGTATGGTCGATAACCTTGTTTAATTAGCATATTCAATTTTTATTCAACGTTATGTTGTTGATTGCGATTTGCATTCAATATTTATGTTTATGTTTGTGAAATTTTGTTTCGTTGGTTTAAATTGACGATGACGTAGATAGCTACATGCATATACATATGTTGAGCACCGCAGCACCGCAAGTTGTGTATTTGTGTGTGTATGTATATATGTATGTATGTATGCTAGCTGTCGGCACAATTTTTAAAGCACCAATAAATTTTAAGAATTAGCAATATATTTTTCTTCCCTGTTTTTTTTTTTTTTTAATAATTTTGTTGTGTATATGTAATTATACCGGCACTTATATGTATGTATGTATATAGTATATAAAATATTTGTGCATTGCTTAATGCACCATACAATTCGCTGCTGTTTTTTGAAATTACAGTGTTAGCATCAGAGCTCAACTGATCGAATTCAATGAATTCGCACATTAATTGACATCGACAGCGTGGCGGAGGCGGCCACTATCATCAGGATTCTGATTATTATGCAGCGATATTACGCTAGGAGTAATACACTCTATATATGACAAATCTTTTAATTCACGGTCCGTTGAGGATCTTTTTTTTTGCGAATTTATGAGCGGTCGTTCACCAGCTAAATATTAACCACCCTTTAAGAAGGAGAGAAAAGCTAAGAGAGAGTTAATGTTAATGGGAGTTAAGGCGTTCAATATTTCTCTATATTCTAGTGCACTCGCTGTACACTAGAACAATAATGATTTTCTTACTATACTAACATGTTTTGTTTTGAAATTTTACTTCCCAATAGAACTCAAGCACTGTCAGGCACTGTAATGAGAACTTTCATATTCTTGTGTTTTTTCTTCAATTTAAAACAAAATAGTAGAACATATAACATTGCTGTCAAAGCTACACTAGAACAAAGTGTCTGGAAGTACTGTACAGTAGTGAAGTAGAATTTCAAAATATTTTGTGCAGCTATATATATATATATATATATATATATATATATATATCCCATGATAACGGAATGGCATCTTTACCTAAACATAATTAGGTTCCTGTGAATTCCTTGGTTTCTTTGGTTGCTTGGTGTGCTCATGGAATGTTTCCCCAATCCAGCGTCTATTCCCAGTCCCAAGATTTAAGTATCGAAGGCTTTGTTTAACGATATAATTTATTGTTCAATAGCTTATTTTACGTTAATTAATTTGATTAAGATTTATACAAGTCTCTTCCAAGTCCCAATTAAGTCTAACCCTAGCTGGCTGAATTTTTCCAAAACAAACCTCGTTGCTCGTCTTGGTGTTGGCGTCGACGTCCGCGTCGGTGCCCGTCTTGCAGACGGTGCAATATGATCATCCCGCGTTGTTGTTGTTGCGCCGTATTTCCATACAGCAATTTGCTGATCGTAAGTATTGGGCTGTTTGGCCTCGAACTTGCCGGTGTTGTGCAACAGCGGATCTGGTGACCGCTGTCACAGCGAAGCCGCTGTTTCGGCGAGTCAACGGCACTTAGAATGCTGACTCGGCGCGGGGGGCGACGAGGGAAGTAGAACGCTGGGCTGTAAGCGGATATTGCGACAGCGCTTGGAATGTGCAGCTCATCGCGGGGGGCGACGAGAGTAAAGGGAGAAACACTGCACTGTTAACTTACATGCAAATTAAAAAAAAACAAATTGCAGAATTCTATTGTAAAATATTTCCGAACAATTGCTGTAATAAATTATAATAAGTAAAAACGAATACCCTCTTTTTAACATATGTTAAGAGGGAGGAGCATGCGACTTATATGTATATGTATGTACATATGTGACTTGCGCAGGTATACAATTTTGAATTATTTGACTCGGAAACACCTTCTGTTGGAATAACAGAAAGGTGGAGACAATATGGCTTGGATGGACAAAGTAGGAGCTACAAGCAACGGCAATGGACTGTATGTATATACGTATGTAGAATTAGTGCGCAAGTGCGCCGATGATTGTATGAAACGGAATGAATAATTAATATAGTGGATCTATATTAATGAATCAATGTTCAACGATGATAAAATGATGATGAAGGTTTTTTTTTGTAATGGCGGACAACATGGAAGAACATTTATGTATTTGGACATAACATAAATTAATTTCAATTCAAATGCAAATTGAACTTATCTGTTGCTACCAAATCGTAGGGGGATTCCAGTCTACTCCGGCTCGAAGGACCAAATGTTTCGTCGGGGGGTAGCGCAGACTAGTATTCAGTAGAGATAACACGAACTGTTAACTTCAACTTCACTTTATTAAAACCTCAGTCTTAATGCTAAATTTTCATATGTACATATCTACAATGACTTTACAAAAATTGCTATATTCCGATAACTATAAGCTTAACAATCGATAAAATTCCTGTGTAACATAATCAGGATACTACAACAATGGAATGGAGCACCATGTTTACGACGCTTGTTTAGCGACGTAAACATCATATAACATAAAAATTTCATATAAATACAAAAAAAAGTCAAATTCCACATGACATAAGAATTTCATATGACACGAAAATTTCAATAATTTAATATTTCATATGACTACAAAAAAAAGTCAAATTTCTTATCACATAAAAATTTCATATGACAAGTAAAATTCAACTTTCTTATGTCATAACCATATTATATGACAAATAAAATCAACTCCCATATAACAAAAAAATTTTATTCGTTATTTGTTGTCTTTGAACGCTTGGCTGCGGTAATAATATGCAATTGTTAGATAATAGTGGATTTGGCCAAGGTATATTGTTCTTCAATATATACTAAATAGGTTTTAAAAACAGAACCACCACCAGTTTTATATTTAATTGGTTGGTGGTTTGGTATTACCTGGTTGGAAAATTGAATTACATATGTTTTTCGATTCTCCAATGCAAGGGCAGTGTGCACATGTATAGTATATTGGAAATTAAAATAATTAAACTTTAACACAATGTAAATTTATTGTGGATAAAGGTTTTATTTAATATAATATTTAGTAACACATATATACAAAATGTAGATAAATTATCAATTTGTAATCAAAATTAAATAAATTTTTATACAATTTATTTTGAATTTAAATAATGTACGTGTGATTAATTTATATTAAGTAAGTGTAAATAAAAAGATATTTTTGAACAAATCAATATGTATATATTTTGTATATATATATTTATAAAAAAATGTGTAAGTTTTTTTTTTTTAACTAACGAACATGATTGCTATTTAAATGTAGCCATATTCGTTCTCTATATGCATGTCATATTTATTCAAAAATATTAATGAGTTGTCATGTCTATTACATATTTAAAAATATTTATATTCAATTTAAATCCTTTAACAAGGACCTATTGGAGGGCAAGTCTGGTGCCAGCAGCCGCGGTAATTCCAGCTCCAATAGCGTATATTAAAGTTGTTGCGGGTAAAACGTTCGTAGTTGAACTTATGCTTCATACGGGTAGTGCAACCTACAATTGTAGTTAGTACTATACCTTTATGTATGTAAGCGTATTACCGGTGGAGTTCTTATATGTAATTAAATACTTGTATTTTTTTATATGTTCCTCCTATTTAAAAACCTGCATTAGTGCTCTTCATCGAGTGTTATTGTGGGCCGGTACAATTACTTTGAACAAATTAGAGTGCTTAAAGCAGGCTTCAAATGCCTGAATATTCTGTGCATGGGATAATGAAATAAGACCTCTGTTCTGCTTTCATTGGTTTTCAGATCAAGAGGTAATGATTAATAGAAGCAGTTTGGGGGCATTAGTATTACGACGCGAGAGGTGAAATTCTTGGACCGTCGTAAGACTAACTTAAGCGAAAGCATTTGCCAAAGATGTTTTCATTAATCAAGAACGAAAGTTAGAGGTTCGAAGGCGATCAGATACCGCCTAGTTCTAACCATAAACGATGCCAGCTAGCAATTGGGTGTAGCTACTTTTATGGCTCTCTCAGTCGCTTCCCGGGAAACCAAAGCTTTTGGGCTCCGGGGGAAGTATGGTTGCAAAGCTGAAACTTAAAGGAATTGACGGAAGGGCACCACCAGGAGTGGAGCCTGCGGCTTAATTTGACTCAACACGGGAAAACTTACCAGGTCCGAACATAAGTGTGTAAGACAGACTGATAGCTCTTTCTCGAATCTATGGGTGGTGGTGCATGGCCGTTCTTAGTTTGTGGAGTATTTGTCTGGTTAATTCCGATAACGAACGAGACTCAAATATATTAAATAGATATCTTTAGGATTATGGTGTTGAAGCTTATATAGCCTTCATTCATGGTGGCAGTAAAATGTTTATTGTGATTGAATGTGTTTATATAAGTGGAGCCGTACCTGTTGGTTTGTCCCATTATAAGGACACTAGCTTCTTAAATGGACAAATTGCGTCTAGCAATAATGAGGTAACAGGTCTGTGATGCCCTTAGATGTCCTGGGCTGCACGCGCGCTACAATGAAAGTATCAGCGTGTATTTCCTGGACCGAGAGGTCCGGGTAAGCCGCTGAACCACTTTCATGCTTGGGATTGTGAACTAAAACTGTTCACATGAACTTGGAATTCCCAGTAAGTGTGAGTCATTAACTCGCATTGATTACGTCCCTGCCATTTGTACACACCGCCCGTCGCTACTACCGATTGAATTATTTAGTGAGGTCTCCGGACGTGATCACTGTGACGCCTTGTGTGTTGCGGTTGTTTCGCAAAAGTTGACCGAACTTGATTATTTAGAGGAAGTAAAAGTCGTAACAAGGTTTCCGTAGGTGAACCTGCGGAAGGATCATTATTGTATAATGCATCTAACCGTTAATAAAATAAAATTTATTAACTTATTGTTATTTATTAATTATTAAATATTTAGTGAGGTCTCCGGACGTGATCACTGTGACGCCTTGTGTGTTACAGTTGTTTCGCAAAAGTTTACCGAACTTGATTATTTAGAGGAAGTAAAAGTCGTAACAAGGTTTCCGTAGGTGAACCTGCGGAAGGATCATTATTGTATAATGCATCTAACCGTTAATAAAATAAAATTTTTTTTTTCATTAATATATAGAAATATATATTAAAGAAATTAAAAGAAAAATTTTTAATTGTCAATAATAAAATAAATAATTTACTTTGCTCAAACATTTGAAATTGTATTGTAATGTATATTTTATTCAATAAAATTACTTTGTTATAATTTTTATTTGTCATATTCATATTGTATAAATGTATTTTACACATTTTAATGTGTTTTGGGCAAGACAAATTTTTAACTGCGTGTATATGTGCCATAATATACATGCGTTGCACAAATGTATTGTTCATTATTAACATGCGCATACATTGTATAAACGCAACAACCTAAAATATAATGTTGTACCTGTTTATTCAGGTTAATGCTTTACATATATTGATTGTAGTACAATTAAATATATTTTATATAGTTGTCAAATACCGTATTTTCATTGATTATGTAAAACTAAGACATTTCGCAACATTTTTTTAGGTATAAAAAAATTTATTGATGGAATTGATATATGCCAGTAAAATGGTGTATTTTAATTTCTTTCAATAAAAGAATATATGACGTAATGAAATAAACCAAAATTTGTATTACTCTAAGCGGTGGTTCACTCGGCTCATGGGTCGATGAAGAACGCAGCAAACTGTGCGTCATCGTGTGAACTGCAGGACACATGAACATCGACATTTTGAACGCATATCGCAGTCCATGCTGTTATGTACTTTAATTAATTTTAGAGTGCTGCTTGGACTACATATGGTTGAGGGTTGTAAGACTATGCTAAATAAGTTGTTTAAAATTTTTTGAAATTTTAAACATATGGTATATTATTGGATAATATATGTTGTAATGTTGCAAAACATTTACTCATAATATATTCATAATATTAATATAAATAACGAAATATCTATACTTCTCTTGTTGTATATATTTGTATGAGAAAATTTGAAGAATTATATATTCTTTATTTTATTCAAATAATACTGAGGAATGTCTAGCATAAAGAATTTTTTTTAACTAGAATTGCCTCTTATTTATGATGAGATAAAGAATAAAACATTTGTCAATATTATAGAACTTCAAAATTATAGTATATTTCAAATTGTTATTATAATCATCATGTTTTATAATAACTAATATATATGTATAATTATACAACCTCAACTCATATGGGACTACCTCCTGAATTTAAGCATATTAATTAGGGGAGGAAAATAAACTAACAAGGATTTTCTTAGTAGCGGCGAGCGAAAAGAAATCAGTTCAGCACTAAGTCACTTTGTCTATATGGCAAATGGCAAAAAAATTTATTGAAAAAAAGCTACTAAGAAAACAAATGTAATTTAATCACACAATAATAATATAATTGCGAATGACCCAAAGCTGCTTGCTATAGCTTGACAGTATATATAATCAACAGATGGCGCTTATTCGGTGGCACAAATATACCCAAAACAAATTGCCAAAGATGGCGTTTGTGTGACAAAATTGTGGCGACCCAGTGGCGGCCTCTATCGACATAATATAAAAGCTAACACCAGAACATATAAGCAGCGCCAGCAATTATCGATAACTGAAATCGCCCTTTTTGAATCAATCTTCTAACAGCGACGCGCACAATATTTGTAACAAAAGCTTTCTGAATTATTCAATAAACAATATTATCCGAAAACAATAATTAGTGGTTATAAGTAACCATAGTGGTGACCCCGACGTGATCTGCGACAATCTACATCAGTGCAGCATAAAAATACATTTTGCCAAAGAAGTCTTGCGGTCGATTTCATCAGGTGGTGAAACACCCGCCATTTGTATGCACGCACCGCGTTACAACTTACGCGCATTAAAAGGAAGGCGACTAAGTTTCTGCGAAGAAGAAAATCAAAATCAAATTGCAAATAGTAATCCGGACGCATTGGCCCAGCAGCTTCAGATTTGCAGCTACAGCTAGAGGATCTCCGCACAAACATTCCTGTGCAAAATGCGCCCCACGAACCGCCGCAACGTGCCAAATTTCATCTGCCTAAGTTTACACGCAACAGCCCTGAGATATGGTTTGCACAAGTGGAACGCGCGTTTCGCTTGCACAGCGTTAGCGATGACACTGACAGATTTGACTTCGTTGCAGTGCATCTCGAAGAGGATGTGGTATCGTCGATAGAAGATTTGATTGTACGTCCACCTGCTACGGACAAATACGATACATTGAAGGCACGTCTACTGCAGAGATTCGCCGAATCTCCAGAGTCTAAGTTGCGACGTCTTCTGCAAGGTGGAGGAACCTCTGGCCTAAAACCATCCGAGATTCTGGCTCATATGCGCCGCCTCGCTCCGATCCTGGCAGTGGCGTAATACGCAGTCTGTCTTTAGCAGAAATGCCTCAGACGATTCGGCCGCTACTTTCAGTGTGGGATGAGAATGACATATGTAAGCTGGCCAAGCTCGCTGACAAGATGCTCGAAGCTGTCGGCACAAGCACTACGTACGCAATTTCGTCCTCGCTACAGTGCCCTCCACTTGCGGAGCACACAGTAAACGCTGTTGGCGGCTCTGGCAATCTGAAAGAGATTTCAGACTCTTTGCGCTTTCTGACTCAAAGTTTGAGAACATGCAAAAAGACATCAAGCGCCTACAGTCCAATCAGTCTCGTGATCAGTCTCGTAACCGAGGCCGCAATCAGTCACGCAGTCCTGCACGGGATCAGCAGAACTCAAGTTCAGGAAACGCCGATCGTCAAGCCGACACGCAACAGACAACACTCTGTTTTTACCACCAGAAGTTTGGCGATAATGCACGAAAATGTCGCTTGCCATGCTCACTTCATCAACCAGCTTTAAACTAAAGCTGTCGTCTACGGTGCTGGCCGGCGACAGCAACACCTCAACCAGCGACAACTCCATTTACATAACCGAACGCCGACTACATATTAATGACCAATCATCCCGCACCAAATATCTCATCGATTCCGGATCGGTGGTCTCTGTAATACCACGAGCGTTGGTAAAACATAAGACCAAACAAGGCGATCTTCTCTCATACGCAGCGAATCACACGCCGATTTTCACATACGGATATCAAATAGAAAAGTTGAACTTGGGACTCCGTCGTAACTTTACATGGCCCTTCATCATCGCAGATTTCTTAGCTAAATATGAATTGCTAATTGATCTCACAAATAAGCGCTTAATTGATTCTCTGACAGGACTTTCGACACCCGCATGTTTGACAGACGTAAAACAACCATCTGTTTCAACGGTCCAATATGCTCAACCTACAAGACCTGTTTCAAGAATTCGTCGATGTCACAAATCCGTCCTTAAAACTACACATCAGCACGACGTTTGTCACTATATTGAGACTAACGGCTGTCCAGTGTCAGATCGTCCCCGTCGACTCGAGGGTGAAAAACTAGAGGTCGCTAAGAAGGAATTCAATTTTTTAATTGAACAAGGTATTTGTCGGCCTTCGAACAGCCCATGGTCCAGCCCTCTGCATATGGTGTCCAAAAGGGATGGCGGTTGGCGAGCTTGGGGCGATTACCGCAAACTAAATGCTGCCACGACACCGGATCGATATCCCATCGCCCATATCCACGATTTCACCGAGAACTTGCACGATAAAACCGTATTCACAACGCTCGACCTGGTAAAGGCATATTACCAAATACCGATGGCCGAAAACGACGTCCAAAAAACTGCTGTATGTACTCCATTTGGTCTCTTCGAGTTCATGTACATGCCTTTTGGATTAAAAAATGCAACACAAACGTTTCAACGATTTATGGACAATATTTTCCGTGGAATCGATTTTGTGTTCTGCTACATTGACGACATACTGGCTATGTCAAATTCCCTGGCTGAACATCAAGAACACCTTCGCACAGTTCTACAAATTCTGCGTAAGCACGGCTTATGCGTCAACCTCAGTAAATGTGACATAGCTAAATCAGAAGTTCGTTTCCTTAGCTATGTTATCAACCAGCATGGAATTAAGCCACCCACGGATCGTATTGAGGCTATCGTAAATTACACACGTCCAGAAACCATCAATCAGCTCGGACGTTTTCTTGGCGTCATAAACTATTATCGAAGATGCTTACCACACACATCGCACTTGCAGGCTCCCCTATCGGAACTCTTACGAGATGTCAAAAAGAACGATCATCGCAAAATTGATTGGACACCGGAACTTTCCACAGCCTTCGAAGCCTTGAATTACAGCACCTACGACCGATAACTTCTATCCATTTTCGAAGCTGTAAAGTACTTCAAGCACATGCTCGAAGCTCACTCCTTCATCATCAAGACCGATCACAAGCCGTTATTATACGCATTTCAGCAACGCCCCGAAAAGATGTCTCCGCGACAACTTCGACAACTAGATTCATCTCGCAATATACCACGCTGATTGTACACATAAAAGGCACAGACAACTCTGTCGCGGATGCATTTTCTCGACTTTGTACAATCACTTCACCGACAGCAGTAGATTTGGCGCAGTTCAAACAGGCACAGGAGGCTGATCCAGAACTGGAACAATTACTGCATAGCAGTACATCCCTAAAACTTCAACGAGTACGCTACGATGAAGATATATCAATCTACTGCGATATATCGACTGGGTATGTTCGACCATACGTACCAGAGACGCTTCGACAACAAGTATTCGCCTTTGTTCACAATCTGTCTCATCCGAGTGGGAGATTCACGCTGCAACAGATTCGTCAAAAATACGTATGGCCATCGATGAATCGGCAAGTTATAAGTTGGTGCAGGAACTGTATGGCATGTCAACGATCGAAAATACATAAGCATAACCACCTCTTGCCTGACAAGATCAATGTCCCAGGTGGAAGATTCGATCACGTACACTTAGACATCGTGATAATGCCGCTAGACCAAGGTTATCGTTACTGCTTAACAATGATCGACCGTTTTTTCCGCCGTACCACTGAAAGACATAACAGCAGAGACGGTAGCAACTGCGTTTTGGTCCACTTGGATAGCACGATTTGGAACTCCAAAGACGATTACTACCGACCAAGGCACACAGTTTGAGTCCGCTATTTTCAAGGAGCTGGCTCAACTCGTTGGTAGCAAGCGCATACACACGACGGCGTATCACCTCAGTCCAACGGCATGATTGAAAGGCACAGATCTTTCAAATCAGCTCCATGTGCAACGCCGGTCCTTCGTGGCTACAATTATTACCAACAGTATTACTGGGACTTCGTACTTGTTTCAAACAAGATCTGCAAGCGTCCACTGCAGAGATGTTGTATGGAGCGCTTCGCTTGCCAAATGAATTTTTCGAGGATCTGAACTCAAACACGAACCCTGTTACATTCCTGTCAAAGTTTCGAGAGCACATGCGACGAGTACGACCAACGCAAACATCGCATCACATTAAGGAGAAGATGTTCTTAATCAAAGGAATCGAGCAGTGTTCGCATGTATTTATTCGAACGATGCCGTCAAGCAGCCGCTTGAACCACCGTATTCGTCCATATGAAGTTATTCAACGTCAAACTGACAGAGTGTACTTGTTAAAGGTGAACGACAAGGAAACAGTGTCAGTCGACCGTCTAAAGCCCGCTTTTTTATTAAGGATGACCACGGCTTAAAGGCGCAGCAGGAACAACCCAGTACCTTCCGGACGTACGAAAACGTTTTCGCGTCCGATTTTCAATTGTGAGTCCT
>NW_022995378.1:327378-444878 GCF_004354385.1 Drosophila innubila
TGGCATCACATCCGTTGTCGCTTATTAAATTAATAATAAACTTTTAATGGTTTAGAAGCCATACAATGCAATTGCCCCTATTTTATCATTGTAGTCCAGCACGGATATGACCTAGAGGCTTTCTGCATAATCCAACGACGTAGCGTCCTACCACTGTTCATACGAACAAGTATTGTTTATTGGTCCGTACCTGCGGTTCCTCCTGTACTACGGTGAATGCTGTCGCAACAACGTTTTGTTAGTAGGGTAAAACTAACTGTCTCCACGACGGTTCAGTTCCAGCTCACGTTCCCTGTATGTGAACAATCCAACGGCTTGGTGAATTTTGCTCGCAAGATAGGAAGAGTTCACATCGAAGGATCAAAAGCGTCGCACAGTGGGCAGATCCTCATTTTGCGTTGCAAAATCATATCTTTGAACTGGTGAAGATATTTTCAAAATTTAAGCATTTGATAGAAAACTTTATAAGCTTTAAAATGAGTGTTTTCACTGCGTAATAGGCCTACTGGTTGATTCAGGGCTTTCGGTCAAAGTTGAAAATATTTTCAGTGCATATTTTTCATGTAAAATTAAAAAAAAATTATTTATTTTTGTTCGAAATATAAATTTCAATCTTTTTTATTCTTGAACAGCATGTTTAATATAAAAAAAGTTTCATTACGTTTATTTAAAAAAAAAAAAATTTTGCTTTTTGATAAATCTTTATGATGCCTCGCATAACGAAAACGTATGAAATTGTACTGCACTCTTCCTCTTCTAACACCATTTTATTGTGAGGTTGCATCAGTTTTGTCCTATAACTTTAGACGCATGGACGCAAGAAAGACCGGGTTGATTGATAGAGAATTGATTACCGAAGACTCTGTTATAGTGGGTGGAGTCCTTAGAGTCCATTAGAAGTTCTATTCCATCAAAGTCAAAAAATAGCCTAATTTAGTGCTTTTTTTTTAACATCGCTGAGATAAAAGCCAACACGTGAAGAAACAAAATTTACGGCATTCATTTAAATGAATGTACATTTCATATAAAACCAAAAACATAAAGATCGGCTGTATAACTTGACAACAAAACCGTTTTAAAGTTAGCATTTTAGTAAAATTTGTACATTTGTGCGCGCACTGAAAAATTTTTTCAACTTTGAGAGGCTGTCACGCCCACAATTTTGACCTGATTTCAAAAATCTTTGATTTGTAATCTCTGGAGATTTCTCTATCGAATGCCGTTATTACTTTTTACAAACGCTTTCGTCAAAAAAATGATTTTTGCCACGCATATCGGCCGCCTGCCCCAGTGTGCGTCGCTATGAACGCTTGGCCGAGACACAGCCAGTTATCCCTATGGCAAACTTTTCTGACAATTCTTGTTAAAAAACTTTAAAACCAAAAGGATCGATAGGCTGAGCTTTTGCTGTCCTGTGTTTACTGAACACCGAGATCAACCAGCATTTGCCCTTTTGCTCTATGTGTGGTTTCTGTCCACACTGAGCTGGCCTTGGGACACCTCCGTTATTATTTGAGATGTACTGCCCCAGTCAAACTCCCTACCTGCAATGTCCTGAACTGGATCATACCTGAGTATGGAATATACCAAATTATTAAATCAAAAGTACATAAATGCACTCTCTCATTAAAGAATTTGTTTATGATTATATAACAAACTCGTGATACTTGATCAAGAAGCTTGCATCAAAACTCCAATACCATAAGATATAATAAATATATCTGCATAATGGCTAAGAAAATGATACACGTTCCATTTAATCAAGTAAGTAAGGAAACAATAAGAGTAGTGGTATTTCATTGTCGATACTAAGCCGAAATCCAATATCTCCCACTTATTCTA
This sequence comes from Drosophila innubila, assembly GCF_004354385.1. Lineage (NCBI taxonomy): Eukaryota > Metazoa > Arthropoda > Insecta > Diptera > Drosophilidae > Drosophila > Drosophila innubila. The sequence continues at coordinate 329,221 of NW_022995378.1, forward strand.
AACCTCTTATGACTCCTTACACTGCCAGATTAGAGTCAAGCTCAAAAGGGTCTTGTTTCCTCTAATTATTCCAAGCCCGTTCCTTGGCTGTGGTTTTCATAGATAGTAAATAGGGACAGAATCAAAGGATCTCTCCGATTTATTTAACGTGGCGTGTTCCAGTTAAGGATACGACCACGGTATTCGAATATGCAAGCATATAATACATGAGTTTGTACAATGCCAAACTGACGCCCTAAGAGATGTTAGCAGTGGCTTCCATCTCCTCGGATCCAACTAGTGTACAATTATCGGTTGCATACTCCCCCTTGGCAGGCGAGGCGAAGCATCTAGCAATCCTCTCCTGCGTTGAAACGCAACGCTACGCAACCACAGCCACCACGAATTCCCACTAGGGGCCGACCTCAATGAGAAGTCTTGAGAAATCTCTCTCAACCTGGTACCGAATTTTCAATAGATCGGTGTCCCTCCCATTTAGCTCAGTCAAGCCTGACGCTGGTGATCCATGGTGCACCTTGTCGTCTCGTACGACAAGCATACTGTGGTGGTATAACGCCGACGCCTTGTAAACACGGCATGGGCAAATGTGTCTAGCAGCTGCATCCTCCTGGGTCTCCGTCACCCAGACACACTCCAAACGCCGCGTTCGCTGTGCACCTGAGTCCATCGAGGAACCGCAGATCTGCATAGATTGGGCATACACATAGCACGTGTAGCCAGTCCTCACGATCAGCACAACAAGCGCATGCAGTCGTCTCGCTCAGAGTTCTTCCATGCAGAAATGCATTTAGTGATCCATGGCCAGTCAGCAAGAATCCAGCGTGCATCGTACAGCGAAAGTCTCGCCTTAGATAGACGAAGCCTGCGCTCAGGAAAACTCGTGTGTTACCCGTCCGGTATCACCGTCATCCCATCTGCGCTGCCACTCGCTCAGCAAGCATTCGTCAAGCAACGCCATCTTCGCTTCCAACCGCGCTGTCAAGTCTCGATCGTGCAGCCAACCATTTTCCAACGGTAGTCACGCTTGAGTTTGAACTTGATTGCCAAATTCTGGCCTCCAAGTCAAACGGGGAGCACCAGCAGCACCTGCAGTGCCGCTGTGGACACTGTTCGGCATATCGGGAGGCATCCTAGAAGGATAAGCCTCTGGCAGGCAATTAGTGTCCTCCTGGCCACAATCTGACGGTCCGTCGTGCCATGCCATACCGAGGCACCAAAAGTGCAAGGCACAATGAGTTCATATGATGGTCCGCTTGTCGCGGGGACTGACACCCCAGTCGACTGCAGTACGCGTGCCAATGCCGCAACGACTCCAGTAAGCCGACGGCGAGTTTATGTGCCGTACATAACTCATCCTCTTGCCAACTGTGATGCCAAGATACCGATATTCATCAACATACTTCGTTTCCTCCACCAAATCAAACCCAGGGGTCTTTATGGAAAGAGAACCTTTGAGAAGCATGCATGACGTCTTGCTGGTTGATACAGTCACCTGACTTCTGCTCCCCAAGCGCCTACGATGGACATCAGCTGCTCGCCTTTTGACTCTAGTTCCTATGGAACGTCCTCGACGAATATCAGCAAGTCATCCATCATGAAGTTCCATATGAATGGACCACTGATGGAGCCCTGTGGGCAACCTCGTGTCACCGGAACAGACGCTTCTCCATACCTGCTGATGATACTGCGTTCCTGCCTGAGAAGAAGCTTCTCCACAAGCTTCACGGCATCCTGAGTCAATTAGGCGGCGCAGCGCAGCACTCCACTCCACGTGGTCGAAGGCTCTTTGAAGTCCACGAAGATACCGAGCACGAGTTTGGCCGGGCTGGCCGCAACACTGCTCACGACGGGTCTCCAAGCATCCTCCACGCAGCGTTCGCTGGAATCCAAACTGCCATCTTCATCCTGCCGGTAGACTTTCGTAAGCGGGTCACCATGATCCCTAAAGCACTTTGCCAAACACTGGCAGCAGACAGATACCACGATAAGAGCCAGGATCACTCCTGTCCTTATCGGGACCCTGAGTAGTGGGACTACTCGCGGGCGTTTCCACTCGTCGGGAAAGTATCCTTGCGTAATGCATCGTGCATACAACGCGGTCGAATGCTGAGGGATGGCGCGCCATACCTCCTGACGATCTTGCCAGTGATATCGTCCATACCTGGGGAGCGCCTGCTCCTCAACCTGGCAACGGCAGCATCAACCTTGAATGACTCGAGGCCTTGAGGTACTTCACTCGGGATAATAACGAGCGCATCAAACTCCGCATCTGGGAAAAGTTACGGAGGAGCACTTCGGCGTAGTCGTGCCAGGTTACGACAAGCCTATCACCCGAGCGAAGACATCCAAAACTGGCATCCTTTTCCGTCCTCAGCAGATCTTATAAACAGCCCCAGGGATCCTGGTGCTATTTTCTCCCACGAATTTGCGCCAGTCTTCCTCCTTCACTGTTAGGATACGCTTCTTGTAATCCGCTGAGGAGGTCCTCAATGAATAGCAAGAAGCGCGGCATCATCATCATGTCCACGACGACGAGCATCCTGTAGCCTGCGCCTCAGTCTCCTGACCTCTCGCGTTTAGCGGATAGTTCGGCATTCCACCAAACTACACGTCGCTTGGCCGGTCGTTCAGGCCCAACACAAGATCGCACACATCGTGTACAATCAAGCGCAGTGCAGAAACTTGGTCGTCCAGCGGCGTCTCCTGTGATCCGGCAGCTCTCGATCCTCCTAGCCACTTCATCACCGAACAATCGCCAACGTGCATTTTGGAGATTCCAGGATGGCACAGGAGCTATGCTCAACTGTGTTTTCCGGTGGAACGTTGTCACAACCGTGATAATGTTGTGATCGCTCAACTCCCACTCATCCACTCTCCAGTCATATGTACAAACATAGTTGCTGCGTTGTTGACGATTGTTATGTCGATATCGCTCCGTCCGTTTTGAGTCTCGAACGTATAGACCACTTCGTACATTCAGCACTTCGACAGGGGTATTTGCCATCCACTCAGACAGCTGCTCACCCCGTATGTAGTTCTGCAACTCTCGCCACGGCGAGGGATCTTACTGAACCACATGGGGATGCTGCGTTCGCGTCGGTGCCTAGAATAACTGGTGAACTGCTGGCCAGCAGCAGTACCTCATTCATGTACGAAATGTACGGCTCTAAACTCTGCTGGTGTTGGCAATATACGGAGCTCAGGAAGATTGTGCCAAATCTCCCAGTGACACTCACGCATACTCCAAAGTCGGTAATGAGCGGCTCTACGGGCATGGAGATGGCATAGGGTCATCTATGACGATTGCAGCTTTAGCTTGACGGTCAGCAAAACTCGCATCCCGGCTGGGAATCCTGAGATTCGGTGACAACAAGCGTGAGGCTCCTGAACCAGTGCGAACAGATGTCCAGACTCTCATCCGTACCTGAGCTCGATGTTATCAGCTCGTCCTCGATCACAATTGCTTTGGATGAAGCCAAGCATTTTAATGTCTAGCTTGCACCTCGCCAGCACCGCACCGTTTAATGTCTAGCTTGCACCCTCGCTAGCACCGCACCGTAAATAGGCATGCTTCTGAGAGCATATGATGCCCTGAAGGCAATGCCTTGAAACGGCAGTTCCGGCAGTCCACTGGACTGGTGCACTTCGCTGCAATGTGGCCGGTCTGTCCGCACTGTCGGCAAACTGCATCCTTGAGCCGGCATTGTGAGACCTTGTGGTCGAACCCAACACACCTATGGCAAGCATAGGTGCGGACGAGCGACCGGCAGCGGTATGAGAACCACTTGATGTAGACCCGTCCGATCTCATCAAGTATGGCCAGCGCTTTTTCGTCAACCTCCAGGTTTAGGTTGACCGTCTCGCCTGCAGTTTGCGACCATTGCTTCGTCTCTAGATGCACGCTCCTTTTAAATTCCGCCTCGGTCATGTATGCTCCCTGAAGTTATTCGCGAAGAGCTCCAGCATAAATTCTTCGGCTGATTGCGGTGTCAACGTCAAACACAGTAAATTTCGGCTTGAAGCTACGGTTCTGCTGAACCACCAATCCGACCTCAGCAAACTTCTTGTTGGCCACCACTTTCCTCATCTCGCCAACTGACGGTGTGCGAATGATCGCACCGCCACGCTTCGCTCTCGCACTTCGTGGACACGAACATCGAGAACGGGTGCAACCTCGTAGCGCACTTTCTCCACAACCTGCTTCGACGTCATGGCTGGGTCTGAGCATGAGCACAGCAGTGAATGCTGAGCGGCCGACAGCACCATCAAAAACACAGCAGAAGCAGCAGCAGTAGCGGCAGCACAGCTAGCTGCGCTGGAGGCAGCGGCAGCAGAGCCAGCTGCGACGGAGGCAGCGGCAGCGGAGCCAGCGGTGGGAGCAACGGCAGCAGAGCCAGCTGCGATGGAGGCAGCGGCGCGACGGTGGGCGCTTCGGGAACGGCAGGAGGTCCCCAGGTCTCCGAGGCTTACCGCTTGGCGTTGATTTCCTGAACGGTTGGCTTCCGCTTCCGGCTGCTAGAGCGGCCGCGCTTATCCTCAGACATCCTGGTTAAAAACCAGTACCAATGCACTCAACAATACAAAAGTTAGCGAAACCGCACTAGCACAATTTGAGCACTTCTTATCGCTGTTTTTACCGTTGGTTAGCGTCTGCGTACAAAGTACCGCAATTCCGCTTTGTGGTTCACTTCGAAAGCGCTTATCACGTTTATATGTAACGAAACACTGCGATGCGCGCACTCGAAATAAACGTCTGTTCGCGACGAACGTCAGAAACAAACTGAGTGGAGATAGGGACAGAATCAAAGGATCTCTCCGATTTATTTAACGTGGCGTGTTCCAGTTAAGGATTACGACCACGGTATTCGAATATGCAAGCATATAATACAGCGAGTTTGGTACAATGCGCCAAACTGCCGCCCCTTAGAGATGTTAGCAGTGGCTTTCATCTCCTCGGATCCAAACTAGTGTACACTATCGGTTGCACACTCCCCCTTGGTATGAGGCGAAGCATCTAGCAACTTCTCTCCTGCGTTGAAACGCAACGCTACGCAACCACAGCCACCACGAATTCCCACTAGGGGCCGACCTCAATGAGAAGTCTTGGAGAAACTCTCAACCCGTGGTACCGAATTTTCAAAGGATCGGTATCCTCCCCATTTAGCTCCGACAAGCCTGGACGCTGGGTGAATCCATGGTGCACCTTAGTCGTCTCGTACGACAAGCGGTTACATACTGTGGTGATATTCTAAGACCCGCCAACCACACGGGTGAGGCCAGTTTTAGCTTATTCAGCTCGGGACTGACAGTCCATACCTCATTTAGTCGCCTCATACGACAAGCAGAGGTGCACTGTGGTAGTATTCTAAGACCCACCAACCACACAGGTGAAGCCAGTTTTAGCTTATTCAGCTCGGGACTTACAGCCCTGGTACCTCATTTAGTCGCCTCACACGACAAGCAGAGGTGCACTGTGGTAGTAGCCTTATTTAGTGATCCATGGCCAGCGTGCACTGCTGAAAGTCTCGCCTTAGATAGACGAAGCCTGCTCGGGAAACTCAAGTCTTACTAGTCCGGTAACACTGTCATCCCAGTCCTGCCAAGTCTCTGATCATGCAACAATCACTTTCCTCCAACGGTAGTTCACGCTTGAGCTTGAACTTGATTGCCATTTCTTGGCCTCCAAGTCAAACGGGGGGAGTACCAGCAAGCACCTGCAGTGCCGCGTGGACACCGTTCGGCATACCGGGAGGCATCCAGAAGGATAAGCCTCTGGCAGGCAATTAGTGTCCTCCTGGCCACAATCTGACGGTCCGTCTTGCCATGCCATACCGAGGCACCAAATAGTGCACTAGGCACCATGAGTCCGGTATAGATGGTCCGCTTGTCGCGGGACTGACACCCCAGTCGACCTGCAGTACGCGACAATGCCGCAAACGACTCCAGTAAGCCGGGATTTAAGGAGTTTATGCTGAACATAACTCATCCTCTTGCCAACTGTGATGCCAAGATACCGATATTCATCAACATACTTCAGTTACTCCACCAAATCGGAACCCAGGGGGTCTATTGGCGGTGGAGAACCTTTAAGAAGTATGCCTGCCGTCTTGCTGGTTGATACAGCCACTGGACTTCTGCTCCCTCAAGCGCCTACGATGGACATCAGTTGCTCGCCTTTTGACTCTAGTTCCTGGCGGGAACGTCCTCGGCGAATATCAGCAAGTCATCCGCATACGCGCTGAAAACACAGTGTACTTCCAGACGCTGAAGAAGTGCATCCATCATGAAGTTCCATATGAATGGACCACTGATGGAGCCCTGTGGGCAGCCTCGTGTCACCGGAACTGACGCTTCTCCATAACTGCTGACGATACTTGCGTTCCTGCCTGAGAAGAAGCTTCTCCACAAGCTGGCTTCACGGCATCCTGAGTCAATAAGGTGGCGCAGCGCAGCACTCCACTCCACGTGGTCGAAGGCTCCTTTGAAGTCCACGAAGATACGCTAGAGATTCTTTGTTTGGAGCAGAATTAGACGTGTATTTTATTTTGCTCGTAAAGTTTTATCTGTTTCTGTTTTAAATTTGTTGATCTATAATTGTGCATAAGTGAACAAGCCATCGACTCTGGTTGTAAGTTAAAATCAATATATAGCATTTTATTTTGCTAAACTTAGTTTTGTAGTTTCTCCCTAAATAATTACATTCTTGTGCGTGTGTTTGTTTGTGTATTTCGGTTTCTTGTTTTTTACACCTGCTCACACAAGTTTTGTTGTTGGTAAGCACAGTGATTGATTTTGTTTGTGTTTACATCTCCTTATCTCTGTTTCTGGCTCTTCGCACATCTTAATACATTTGTTTCAGGCAAAAAGTTCAGGTTGCATTTTCGTTTTTTGTTTAGCAGCGTGTTCTCACAAGCAAATTGTTTTGTGTTTTCCTCTCTTGTTTAGAGCTTCATTTGAGTGCCTCTATTTTATTTCACCTATTCTGCCTATTGAGTATTTGTTTAAACCCTGTTGTTGAAATATGTCGTGCTAAGAAAAAACTGCAATATCAAGTGTGCTGATGATTCTGAGCAACCGAGATTTATTTATTGTTGGTTGCGTGAGAATATCATGCATGCAAAGTGTCTACAGGTCTTACAGGTCGAGAATGTGATAAATGTTGTTGCCCTCGTAAGCAAAATTTGTGTCTTGTTATCCTCGACACTACTTGTGAAAATGTGATGCATACATTTCTAGCAAAGTCTCTGCTAAGGTTTCGATCACTAAATTTAATTTTGCTACGGCCCGTGAAATAGCATCTTTTAAAATAAGTGTCTCCCCACATCCATTTGTTGTCATTTGTGATCCAAAATTTTGGCCACCTTATATGATTGTTCATGAGTTTAAGCTCAAAAGGCGTAGTAGTATATCCTTGCTCTGTATCGCTTACAGCCATAGTTCCAACGTACAGGAGCCCGCCATACGGCTTCAAAAACTAGACCTGCGGCCTGATTTTGCCTGTATTCATTATCAAATGTTAGAGGCCTCCTACTAAGCTTAAAATCTATATTTGAGTAGTATGTCCTTTGATTCTGATATATTGCTTTGTCAGAAACTTGTTAAATCCTACAGTATCTGATTCTGAAGTTATGTCAATAATTATTGAAATTGTTGCTGCCAAAGTAACTTTTTTAACTCGATCAATTTTCATCACCTGCTCTTATATCCCCTCCAAAAGCTTCTCCTGCAGTTTACTTGCAACATATCACCTGTATTGAAGAAATTAACCTTCAAGTCAAAGACAACGACTTATTTATTGAGCTGGGTGATTTAATTTGCCTAAAATTTCTTGGTCATTTTTCAGTAGCACAAATTATCTTGTTCCCTTAAATCAAGATAATTTTTTAGATAACTTGCTTGATCTCTCATTATTTCAAATGAATTCAATAAGAAATCACAATGATCGAATTCTTGATCTGGTTTTTATTAATGATTTCGCAAATATTGCCGTCTCTAGGGTATCCCCATTAAGTATCCCTGAAGATTTACATCACCCTACTATATAGATTTCTATCTCAATCTCAAAACCTTTAGTCCACCTCTACTATGTCAAAGTATTACCTCGTCGTTGTTTTCGTAAGGGAATTATTCATTGCTTAATGAACTTATCCTGCTACCGACTGGTGCTTTAGAGAAAGCTACGACATTGATATTGCCCTCTTAGTTCTTTCTATGAGACCCTAAATGCACTCTTAGATGTGCATTCCAAATTATGTTCCACCGTCTGGTTCATAAAGCCTCCTTGGTTTACACCTAGACTTTCTTATTTAAAAATATTAAATCTAAATATTTTAAAATATAAGAAGTCTGGTTCGAGTCTGACTGGTCTAAGTACACAGTAGCCAAGTTTGACTTCGCCAATTTAAACTCGCTATGCTACGAGAATGATCTAATTGTTGCAAAAGACAGTTTTCCCGTGACCGTAAACAATTTTACAAATTTGTTAACTTAAAGCGTAAGTCCCCAGTTTACCTTCCTCTTTTTTCTATGGGATAGATAATGCCAGCAACGACCCTGCAGCCGCTGAACTATTTGCTAACTTTTTTCAATCCACCTATTCTCAATCTCCACTTCCAACTCATCTTATCTTTTATTCTATTTTCAATCAAACACTATGTTTGCTCCCTCTATTTCTTTTAACACTATAATCTTCTATTAGCTCTTTAAAATCTTCTTACATTCCTGGGCCAGACAACATTCCTAGTTGTCTCCTTATGAATATTGTTCTTCTTTAGCTGTCTGTTGCATAAGCTTTTTAATCTATCCCTGTCTTCAATCTTCCACATCTTTGAAAGAATCTTATATCATTCCCTCCACAAAAAAAGGTGGTAAGTCTGATATTTCGAACTACAGAGGCATTGCAAAGCTATCAGCCATTCCTAAATTATTTGAAAAAATCTTGTTTCTTCTTTGCAGCATCTCTGTAAATCGATCATTTCCTGCACAACACGGTTTTATTAAGGGTCGGTCGACAACGACCAACTTGTTTGTATTTACCTTGGTAATGATGCATTTTCAGAGAAAAGCAAACTGATGTCATATACACTGACTTCAGTAAAGCCTGACTCTGTGAACCATGACCTCTACTTTACAAACTTAATTGCATAGGTTTCCTCCGCCTTTTGTACGTTGGGTTTCCACCTACTTAAAAGAAAGGACCCAAAAAGTGCTTCTTAGGTCAACCATTTCGAGTTCGGTTCACGTTACTTGGTGTACCAAGGTAGTCACTTGGGGTCTTTATTTTTTACTCTGTTCATTAACGATCTACCCACTATTTTGTCCCATTCATATATATTAATGTATGCAGATGATGTAAAGCTTATATTTCATACACTGATCCTTCTTCATAATCGTCTGCAAGACGATTTGAACGCTATGCAACTATGGTGCTCGGCCAATAAGTTGTATCTCAATTGTTCAAAGTGTATGTTCATGACATTTAGTCGTTCTAGGCCCTATTTAGGTACTTATACGATTGACAATACCACTTGCAACGTATAAAAAATGTAAAGGATCTTGAGTTTTATTTGATTGCAAATACTCAATTTGCACACCAATAATGATCACGATAACTGTTTTATTAAACGTGGTCGAAAGAATTTAATGATCCCACCACTAAACCCTTACGCTGTTCGTCACCCATCCTGGAATACTGTTCATGCATATGGAGCCCACAGTATCAAATCAAAACCAGAATCGAATTGAATCAGTTCAAAAGCACTTTGCTTTTCGCCTTACGTGGTTTTAACTGGGATCCCAACCTTCGTTTACCACTGCATCCCATAGGCTTCTGCCTTCAATCTTCCGTCTTAATTAATCGTAGGAAAACTCTTGGTGTTGTTTTCTTCACAAATTGATTATTAGAGATTGATTGTAGTTCCCTTCTGGCCAGCCTCACCTTTCGGTCCCCCGCAGGTCTACTAGAATTACAAGCCTTTATTTTTATCTATATGCACAACTGATTACGCTTCACACGATCGTTTCTGTGTTTTATGCACTACCTATAATAGCCTCTTTCACGTTTTCTCCTCAGAACTCTCCCTCTCCTTCCCTAAAATCCCAAGCAATTTTCCAATACCTATCGTTAAACTTGACCTACTAATACTAATAACTTGTTATGCTACTTTATACTAATCAACATTCATACTATTGTTATTAACAATACTAATCTATTGATCTGATTGGGTTTTCTGGGTTTTCCCAATCCTAGCAACAAATGTTGGATCATTTATAATTTTTGCTTACCCCAGATCTAACTATAATTTTTTTTCCGTTACAGTTCATAATTTATTTTTAATTGTATTTGTATTTTAATCTATAACTAAATTTTTATACTTGGTAATTTTTTTGTTTGCCGACTGCTTTAGTCGTGCATAAATAAATAAATAAAATAAGCCAAAATACCGAGCACGAGTTTGGCCGGGCTGGCCGCAACACTGCTCACGACGTGTCTCCAAGCATCCTTCACGCAGCGTTCGGGATTGAATCCAAACTGCCATCTGCATCCTGCCGGTAGGACTTCGCAAGCGGGTCACCATGATCTCTCACTATTGCCAAACACTGGCAGCAGACAGATACACGATAAGAGCCAGATCAATTCTGTCCTTATCGGGACCCTGAGTAGTGGGGCTACTGCGGGCGTTTCACTGTCGGAAAAATATCCTTGCAGGTACTGCATCGTGCATACGACGCGGTCAAATGCTGAGGATGGCGCGCCATACCCTTGGCAACGGCAGCATCAACCCGAATGACCTGAGGCCCTGGTAAATTTCACCTGGGATAATAACGAGCGCATCTGACTCCGCAACTGGCAAAAGCTATGAGGACCACTCGGCGCAGTCGTGCCAGGTTACGACCAGCCTATCACCCAAGCGAAGACATCCAAACTGGCATCCTTTTTCCGTCCTCGGCAGATCTTGTAACCAGCCCTGTGGGATCGTTGGTCTTGCTTTTCTCCCACGAATTTGCGTCAGTCTTCCTCCTTCACAGCTAGAATACGCTTCTTGTAATCCGCTGAGAAGGTCCCTCAATGAAATAGCAAGAAGCGCGGCATCATCATCGTGTCCACGACGACGAGCATCCTGTAGCCTGCGCCTCAGTCTCCTGACCTCTCGGCGCTTAGCGGATAGTTCGGCATTCCACCAACACAAGATCGCACATATCATGTACAATCAAGCGCAGTGCAGAAACTTGGTCGTCCAGCGGCGTCTCCATGTGATCCTCGGGCAGCTCCCTGATCCTCCTAGCCACTTCATCACCGAACAATCGCCAACGCATTGTGAGATTCCAGGATGGCACAGGAGCTGTCTCAACTGTGTTTTCCGGGTGGAGCGTTGTCACAACCGTGATAAGGTTGTGATCGCTCACTCCCACTCATCCACTCTCCACTCATGTACAACATAGATGCTGCGTTGTTGACGATTGTTATGCGATATCGCTCCGTCCGTTGCGAGTCTCGAACGTATAGACCTCACTTCGTACATTCAGCACTTCGACAGGGGTAATTGCAATCCACTCAGACATTTGCTCACCCCGTATGTAGTTCTGCAATCTCTCGCCACGAGGGATCTTACTGAACCACATGGGGGATGCTGCGTTCGCGTCGGTGCCTAGAATAACTGGTGAACTGTTGTACAAAATGTACGGCTCTAAACTCTCCTGGTGTTGGCAATATACGGAGCTCAGGAAGATTGTGCCAAATCTCCCAGTGACACTCACGCATACTCCAAAGTCGGTGATGAGCGGCTCTACGGGCATGCAGATGGCATCGGGGTCATCGATGACGATAGCAGCTTTAGCTTCACGGTCAGCAAAAACTCGCATCCCGGCTGGGAATCCCGAGATTCGGTGACAACAAGCGTGAGGCTCCTGAACCAGTGCGAACAGATGTCCAGACTCTCTCATCCGTACTCCGAGCTCGATGTTGGCGGCTCGTCCTCGACCACGGTTTGCTTGGATGAAGCTAAACATTTTAATGTCTAGCTTGCACCCTCGCTAGCACCGCACCGTAAATAGGGCATGCTTCTGAGAGCATGTGATGTGCCGAAGGCAATGCCTTGAAACGGCAATTCCGGCAGTCCACCGGACTGTTGCACTTCGCTGCAATGTGGCCGGTCTGTCCGCACTGTCGGCAAACTGCATCCTTGAGCCGGCATTGTGAGACCTTGTGGTCGAACCCAACACGCTAAGGCAAGCATAGGTGCGGACGAGCAACCGGCAGCGGTATGAGAACCACTTGATGTAGACCCGTCCGATCTCATCAAGTATGGCTTCTTGTTGGCCACCACTTTCCTCATCTCGCCAACTGACGGTGTGCGAATGATCGCACCGCCACGCTTCAGCTCTCGCACTTCGTGGACACGAACATCGAGAACGGGTGCAACCTCGTAGAGCACTTTCTCCACAACCTGCATTGACGTCATGGCTGGGTCTGAGCATGAGACCACAGCAGACCATGCCTCTACCGGCTTCCTGGCGCGGTAGCTTGCTACGGGCGTAGCAGCAGCGTTGGGGGCAGCAACAGGGGCAACAAGAGAGGCAGCGGTGGGGGCAACAGGGGGAGCAGAAACTTGCCGGGTTGCTAGTCTGATCCCCAAGGACGTGTTTTCGACCACCAGCGCCAGGGTGAGGTCGTCGTACCTCTGGACTGCGTCAAAGATAGCACACGCGGCGGTTGCGCTGATCCCTGCTCTGGTAACGGTCTCCTTGACTAGCTTCTGCAGCATCGTTATTTCTGACAAGATTGTCTCCATTCCGCTCTTCACTATTGTGAGTGCTGAGCGGCCGACAGCACCATCAGAAACAGCAGTAGCGGCAGCAGAGCTAGCTGCGATGGAGGCAGCGGCGGTAATGGTGGGCGCTTCGGGAGCGGCAGGAGGCCCCATCTCCGAGGCTTACCGCTTGGCGTTGATTTCCTCATCAATCGGCTTTCGCTTCCGACTGCTAGAGCGGCCGCGCTTATCCTCCGACATCTTGGCTAACAACCAAGTGCCAATGTACCAAACAATACAAAAAGTGTAGCTTGAAACCGCACTTAGCACACAATTTGAGCACTTCTTATCGCTGTTTTTACCGTTTGTTAGCGTCTGCGCACAAAGTACCGCAATTCCGCTTTGTTATGCACTTCGAATATTGCTTATCGCGTTTACCGTTATATAGAAACGAAACCCTGCGATGCGCACTCGAAATAAACGTCTGTTCGCGACGAACGTCAGAAACAAACTGAGTAGATAGGGACAGAATCAAAGGATCTCTCCGATTTATTTAACGGCGTGTTCCAGTTAGGATTACGACCACGGTATTCGAATGCAAGCATATAATACAGCGAGTTTGGTACAATGCGCCAAACTACGCCCCTTAGAGATGTTAGCAGGCTTTCATCTCCTCGGATCCAAACTAGTGTACACTATCGGTTGCACACTCCCTTTTGGCATGAGGAAGCATCTAGCAATCCTCCTGCGTTGAAACGCAACGCTGCGCAACCACAGCCACCACGAACTCCCACTAGGGCCGACCTAAATGAGAAGTCTTGGAGAAACTCTCAACCCGTGGTACTGAATTTTCAAATGGATCGGTATCCCTCCCCATTTAGCTCCGACAAGCCTGACGCTGGGTGATCATGGTGCATCTTTAGTCGTCTGTACGACAAGCGGTTACATACTGTGGTGATATTCTAAGACCTGCCAACCACACGGGTGAGGCCAGTTTTAGCTTATTCAGCTCGGGACTGGCAACCCAGTAGATAGGCGAGTTTGGTACAATGCGCAAAACTGACGCACCTAAGAGATGTTAGCAGTGGCTTTCATCTCCTCGGTTCCAAACTAGTGTACACTATCGGTTGCACACTCCCCCTTGGTATGAGGCAAAGCATCTAGCAACTTCTCTCCTGCGTTGAAACGCAACGCTACGCAACCACAGCCACCACGAACTCCCTCTTTGGGGCCGACCTCTATGAGAAGTCTTGGAGAAACTCTCTCAACCCGTGGTACCGAATTTTCAAAGGGGTGAGGGTGAGGCCAGTTTTAGCTTATTCAGCTCGGGACTGACAGTCCTAGTACCTCATTAAGTCGCCTCATACGACAAGCAGAGGTGCACTGTGGTAGTATTCTAAGACCCACCAACCACACAGGTGAAGCCAGTTTCAGCTTATTCAGCTCGGGACTTACAGCCCTGGTACCTCATTTAGTCGTCTCATACGACAAGCAGAGGTGCACTGTGGTAGTATTCTAAGACCCGCCAACCACACAGGTGAAGCCAGTTTTAGCTTATTCAGCTCGGGACTGGCAACCCACGGCGTGGGCAAATGTGTCTACCAGCTGCATCCTCTCCTGGGTCTCCGTCACTCCAGACACGCTCCAAACGCCGCGTTCATTGTGCACTCCGAGTCCATCGAGGAACCGCAGATCTGCATAGAGTGGGCAAACACATAGCACCTGTAGCCAGTCCTCACGATCAGCACCACAAGCACAAGCAGTCGTCTCGCTCAGAGCTCTTCCATGCAGAAATGCATTTAGTGATCCATGGCCAGCAAGAATCCAGCGTGCATCGTTAAGCAAAAGTCTTGTCTTAGATAGACGAAGCCTGCGCTCGGGAAAAACTCGTATGTTACCCGTCCGGTATCACCGTCATCCCATCTGCGCTGCCACTCGCTCAGCAAGCATTCGTCAAGCAACGCCATCTTTTGCTTCCAATCAAGTCCTGCCAAGTCTCGATCGTACAGTCAATCACTTTCCTCCAACGGGTAGTCACGCTTGAGTTTGTACTTGATTGCCAATTTCTTGGCCTTCAAGTCAAACGGGGGAGCACCAGCAAGCACCTGCAGTGCCGCTGTGGACACTGTTCGGCATACCGGGAGGCATCCTAGAAGGATAAGCCTCTGGCAGGCAATTGGTGCCTCGGATACCTCCTTGACGATCTTGCCAGTGATACCGTCCATACCAGGGGAGCGCCTGCTCCTCAACCTGGCAACGGCAGCATCAACCTCGAATGACTCGAGGCCTGGAGGTACTTCACTCTGGATGATAACGAGCGCATCAGACTCCGCAACTGGGAAAAAGTTACGGAGGAGCACTCAGGAGCTATGCTCTCAACAGTGCTTTCCGGGTGGAGCGTTGTCCCAACCGTGATGAGGTTGTGATCGCTCAACTCTCACTCATCCACTCTCCAGTCATATGTGGCCAACATAGTTGCTGCGTTGTTGACGATTGTTATGTCGATATCGCTCCGTCCGTTGCGAGTCTCGAACGTATAGACCTCACTTCGTACATTCAGCACTTCGACAGGGGTATTTGCCATCCACTCAGACAGCTGCTCACCCCGTATGTAGTTCTGCAATCTCTCGCCACGGCGAGGGATCTTACTGAACCACATGGGGGATGCTGCGTTCGCGTCGGTGCCTAGAATAACTGGTGAACTGTGGGCCAGCAGCAGTACCTCATTCATGTACGAAATGTACGGCTCTAAACTCTGCTGGTGTTGGAAATATACGGAGCTCAGGAAGATTGTGCCAAATCTCCCAGTGACTCTCACGCATACTCCCAAGTCGGTGATGAGCGGCTCTATGGGCATGCAGATGGCATCGGGGTTATCTATGACGATAGCAGCTTTAGCTTGACGGTCAGCAATAACTCACATCCCGGCTGAGAATCCCGAGATTCGGTGACAACAAGCGTGAACCAGTGCGAACAGATGTCCAGACTCTCTCATCCGTACTCCGAGCTCGATGTTGCCAGCTCGTCCTCGACCACAATTTGCTTGGATGAAGCTAAACATTTTAATGTCTAGCTTGCACCCTCGCTAGCACCGCACCGTAAATAGGGCATGCTTCCGAGCATATGATGCCCCGAAGGCAATGCCTTGAAACGGCAGTTCCGGCAGTCCACCGGACTGGTGCACTTCGCTGCAATGTGGCCGGTCTGTCCGCACTGTCGGCAAACTGCATCCTTCAGCCGGCATTGTGAGACCTTGGTCGAACCCAACACACCTATGGCAAGCATAGGTGCGGACGAGCACCGGCAGCGGTATGAAAACCACTTGATGTAGACCCGTCCGATCTTATCAAGTATGGCCAGCGCTTTTTCGTCAACCTCCAGGTTTAGGTTGACCGTATTGCCTGCAGTTTGCGACCATTGCTTCGTCTCTAGATGCACGCTCCTTTTAAACTCCGCCTCAGTCATGTGCTCCCTGAAGTTATTCGCGAAGAGCTCCAGCATAAACTCTTCGGCATTGATCGCGGTGTCAACGTCGAAAACTGTAATCTTCGGCTTGAAGCTACGATTCTGTTGAACCACCAATCCGACCTCGAGCCTCTGGTCAGGCTTCGTGACACAAGGACACTACCAATTCTATCTCCAAAACAGTTAATGGTGTGGTAATCCATCGCCGCTCGCATTTGCTGCTAATCAGAACCACACTGAATTTAGCACCCGGAGGATACCACGTGGAGGCCACTGACAATTTGTTGGACATCATGTGCCTGCGAGTCGACTTGACTTTGATGACTCATGAATTACAACATATACAAATGCATATGCATATGCCCCTTCTGCATCTCTGTCCATTCATCCTCCAGTAGATAGGGACAGTAGGAATCTCGTTAGCCCATTCATGCGCATCACTAATTAGATGACAAGGCATTTGGATATTTTATTTTTTTTTTTTTTTTGTAGCACATTAGTTCACCAACATAACGAAATGATTTCGATTGTAGCGCCACTGAATGCGTTATTTTATACCTTTTAGATGTTGTGCCAAAGTAGCTGGCTTTATAGGAAAAGGAAATGCAATATTGATAGTCAATACATTCAGCCATGAAACCTGTGTGAAAATGAAAGCTCTGAATCCAGAGACCCCGCCTGACACCACCCTGGCACTAATGACAGTACTGTCACTAGCACTTAGAACATCAAGAGCCCTCAGTCTTGTTACGAACTGAAACTCCAGATGACCGCCAGTTTTATGTAGCGGATACAACCTCTATGTTCTCATGTGCCTGAAAATCCTTCGCAATACCGTTCGTATGTCCTGTCGGTCGTAGATCTGGACTTTGCTCTGGTGTGCTCCATCTAGATCATGTCCGTCTGTCACCACCTGTGCATCAAGCACGATGGTTCAATCGTGTCGGAGTGCAACCAGATCTCAAACATCCTGTTCTCTCCCTGCAGACTCGGTTCAGCAATGACGGAACAGCCTCTAGACTCAAGCCCTTCTTGAGAAAATCAGCTACTCCGTTGTGTCTAGCCACCCGCCTCCCATGCGTACGATGACACTTTTGCAAGATGTGGTTTAGTGTTTGGAGCATCACATCCTGCACGACACTGCCTCCCCAATTCGTACCTTCCCCTCGTGGTCCGTGACCGCGTGGGTGGGATGAATTCGTCTGACCTCCAGCCGTTACCACTAGGATAGGTGCCGCCTCCCGGCATACTGTTCCGGACGTAATCGACAAAGCCTGAGGGGGCACCATAGGCGGTCAGCGTATCGAACACTGCCTTGTGAGAGACAGAGTCGAATGCCTTGCTTACATCGAGTCGCGATGTAACAAGACGCGCTCCGTCTATGGTGGTCCCTCAGGACTAACTCGACTATAGCCGCGTTATCGGCGCAACCGTCCGTGGGCAGAAACCTTCGTTGACGCGGGTCCCAATTGACTGATGAAGTCAACCGGGCAGCCAATATGGCATTAAGAGAAAGAGACCGATCACATTCACAACAAGGAACATGGCTGTGCATTGATCACTGCATTCTTTCCTGATGGGTCCCACGGCATGAGTGGCTGAGGAGAATTTCGTGAACTTCGTTCATATATCCAGCTCGTTTCGATTCATTGCACCATCAGTTTGTCGGTCCATTGGGTAGGTAATCCTTTGGACCCATTCGTCACTCAATTAGCTGCTAATCAGAACTACACTGAATTTAGCACCCAGAGGATATCACGAGGAGGCCACATATGAAATGTGGGAGACAGAGTGTCTACGAATCGACTTGACTTAGAGAGTCATAGTTACTCCGCCGTTGACCCGCGCTACTTGAATTTCTTCACTTTGACATTCAGAGCACTGGGCAGAAATCACATTGTGTCAACACCGCCAGGGCCATCACAATGCTTTGTTTTAATTAGACAGTCAGATTCCCAAGTCCGTGCCAGTTCTGAATTGATTGTAATTGATAATCGTTATAATTTAAAAAGAACAAATTGGTTACCCAATTAGTATTCTTAAAAATTTTAGCAAGAAAGTTCCACAATTGGCTACGTAACTAAACTATCCGGGGATGATAGATAGAAATGATAGAAACTCTATTTACCCAGAACGAGCACATAAACCATGTTAGTGTTTCCCAATCAAGCCTGACTATCTCAATCTTAGGCCAATCCTTATCCCGAAGCTTACGGATCTAATTTGCCGACTTCCCTTACCTACATTATTCTATCGACTAGAGACTCTTCACCTTGGAGACCAGCTGCGGATATTGCTACGGCCTGTTGGAAGTTTGCGTGTCCCCACCATAAATTTTCAAGGTCCGAGGAGAAAATATCGACACAACAGTATATGTCATGCTCTTCTAGCCCATCTACCATATCTCTCTGCGAAAGACTTCCATGGTAGTACGGCTATAAAACAGAAAAGAAAACTCTTCCGATACTTCTCGACGTCTTCTTTATGGTCGTTCCTGTTGCCAGGATGAGCACGGACCCATATTTAATAACAAACGGATACTCAACAGGTTACGGAATTGGAACCGTATTCCTTTTCGTTCAAAATTATTCAAGTGTATTAATTTTCCAAAATTTTAAATATTGACACCTTTTTACTTGAAAATTTTCGGCTTTCGCCCTTGAACTTAGGACCGATAACTCGTGATCAGCCACTGTTCACACGAAACCCTTCTCCACTTCATTCCTCCAAGGTCTCATTCGATTATTTGCTACTACCACCAAGATCTGTACCAATGACGGCTCCATGCAGGCTTACGCCAACACTTCTATGCACACCATTGTACCTTCCTACTCAATAAAGTTTCAAAATTTATATTACAAGTAATATAAATCATCTACTAAGTAATGTAGCAGGTATACAACAAGTGCCATCCATTTTAAGGGCTAGTTGCTTCAGGTGAGTTGTTACACTCCTTAGCAGTTTTCGATTTCCATGATCACCGTCCTGCTGTTTTAAGCAACCAACGCCTTTCATGGTTTCTGAATGAGTTGTTAATTTGGGCACCGTAACATTACGTTTGGTTCATCCCACAGCGCCAGTTCTGCTTACCAAAAGTGGCCCTGCACATTATATCATAACCTTAAAACTTCATATCAAGAAAGTTAAGGTTCTTACCCATTTAAAGTTTGAGAATAGGTTAAGATCGTTTCGACCCTAAGGCCTCTAATCATTTGCTTTACCAGATAAGATTATTTTATACAACAGTTAAATGCACCAGCTATCCTGAGGAAACTTTCGGAAGGAACCAGCTACTAGATGGTTCGATTGGTCTTTCGCCCCTATACTCAATTCTGACAATCGATTTGCACGTCAGAACTGTTTCGGTCTTCCATCAGGGTTTCCCCTGACTTCAACCCTGATCAAGTATGGTTCACCATCTTTCGGGTCACAGCATATATGCTCACGGTACGTTCCAGTTAGAGGCATAAATAATATAAATATTATCATACACATAACTATATAGAACGCCCCAGATTGTGTTAATTAATATAAAAGTTAAAAAACTAATCCCATTAATAGTCAAGTCAATTACGCTATTAGGTTTTATCCCAATAACTTGCACATATGATAGACTCGTTGGTCCGTTTTTTCGAGACGGGTCCCGAAGATATCCTAAATCTTTCGCATTGTTAATCATACAAGTGCATATAATAAACACAAAAATCAATGATAATCATGTCATTATATAATTCCGAAAATTTAACGCACTGTATTCATATAAATCTATCAGCACTTTATCAAATTTATGACATTTATTTTATGTTAAAATGCAAGCATTTTAATTTAAATAAGCAATTGACTAAAATTTTTGATAAATTAATTGATACTAATAGATAACAATGTCCTTATATGGAAAAATGCACACTATTATTATAATATTGTTTAAATATTACAATTTTAATGATGAATTTTTCATAATGGATATTCAGGTTCATCAATTAACCTTTAAGCAGTTTCACGTACTATTTAACTCTCTATTCAGAATTCTTTCAACTTTCCCTCACGGTACTTGTTTACTATCGGTCTCATGGTTATATTTAGTTTTAGATGGAGTTTACCACCCACTTAGTGCTGCACTATCAAGCACACGACTCTTTGGAAACAGCATCAATATTCATTAACGTTATACGGACCTGGCACCTCTATGGGTAAATGGCCTCATTTAGAAGGACTTAAATCGTTAATTTCTCATAATAGAATATTGATGTTCCATACACTGCATCTCACATTTGCCATATAGACAAAGTGACTTAGTGCTGAACTGATTTCTTTTCGCTCGCCGCTACTAAGAAAATCCTTGTTAGTTTCTTTTCCTCCCTAATTAATATGCTTAAATTCAGGGGTAGTCCCATATGAGTTGAGGTTGTATAATTATACGTATATTAGTTATTATAAAACATGATGTTTATTATAACAATTTGAAATATACTATAATTTTGAAGTCCCATAATATTGACAAATGTTTTATTTTTATCTCTTCATAAATGAAGTGCACCCGATCTACAAACTACAGCTCCTGCTGCATCGCCGGATCACTTTTGAGGAACCACACAAACGGAATGGTCCAGTTCAATGCTCAAACTGCCAGGAATATGGGCATACCAGGACGTTCTGCACGCTGCGTTCGGTATGTGTAGCTGTGGAGACTCCCATGGCCCTGATTCCTGCCAAGTCAACTAGAATGACCTAGTACAAAAAAGTGCGGAAACTGAGGTGGAAATCACACTGCTTATTACAGAGGCTGTCCAGTGTACAAAGAACTAAAAAGCCGCATCCGACGTGTACCAACAGCGCGCCATCCGCACCTGCCAGGTGCAATTATAGCATCCCAAACTACACCTGACTTCATCTTCGCCAAAGCAGCCAGGTCCTCATTTGGTCCCGCAAACACTGTCAACGGCATATCTTTCGCTAATGCTTTAAAATCTGGCCTTCAAAATCAACTCCTCAGCAGCGCCCCCCCAAGGGTAATACAAGAAGATTCGGTATGAATAACGCAGCACCCCATGCAGCAGTCACAAAACTCTATTGAAGCGATGATTTTCACCCTACAACAGCAAGATGATGGAGTTCATGTCGTTTATGAGATCAACTATGTAAAATCTTATGCAAAATCAAAACACCTTGATACAAATGCTTGCATCTCAACAATCCAAATAATCAATGGCGCCTCTACGAATATCTCTGTGGAACGCAAACGGTGTTTCACGGCATAAACTTGAACTTACCCAATTCCTATACGACAATCACATTGATGTAATGCTGCTTCCTGAGACGCACCTTACTAACAAATATAACTTTCAAATACGTGGATACATATTCTACGGCACAGATCACCCGGATGGAAAAGACACGGCGGAACCGGTATTCTAATAAGAAACCGCATCAAACACGAATTCCACAAAAGGTTTGCGGCAAACTTTCTACAAGCCACATCTATAATTGTACAATCGGACATCAGCAATCTTACTATTGCCGCTGTGTACTGTCCTCCCCGCTTTACAATCTCTGAAGATCGATTCACTCAATTCTACAATTCACTGGGACAGCGATTTATAAGCAGCAGGAGATTATAATGCGAAACACCCGCACTGGGGTTCTCGCTTGTGACCGCAAAAGGAAGGCAGCTATACAACGCAATCATAAAACCAAGCAACAAACTCAACTATGTTTCCCGGGTAGTCCTACATACTGGCCAGCAGACCCTAACAAAACCAGACTTAATAGATTTTGCTGTGACAAAAAACATCCCACGCAATCTGATAAGCGCCGTAACACTTTCGGATCTTTCATCCGACCACCCCCCGTGTTATTAAATCTACTCCAACCCGGAATATGTGGAATATTCTAATAGACTCACAACACACAGAACCAACTGGCTCAACTGCTCTGCTGACTTATTAGAATCTGTACTTGTTACAGCAGCTAGATCTCTACTCACAACGCGCATGTGCAGACCAATAAACGTAAAACTAATCTTCAAATAGAACAACTTGTTCTGGAAAAGCGACGATTGCGACGTGAATGGCAGTCTTACCGGTCGCCATCTACAAAACAACGCTTTAAAGATGCTTCACGCAGACCTCAGCAAAGCTCTAAGCAAGAAGCAGATGCCCAACGCCGCCACATAGAGCAATTATCACCAACCAGTACCAAGCATCCTTTGTGGAGGGCTCACCTACGCTAAGTGTGCCGATCGAAACGGTAACGCCTATAAGAAACTCCTCAGGCTGCTGGGCCCGTAGCGACAAGACAGAGCCAACACATTTGCTGCTCATCTACGTAATGTATTCCAACCAAATCCAGCAACAAATTCGTTCTTACTATCATCCTGAGTATCTGATAGTTCTGGCGAACCAAACAACCTGAATTTCGTCCAAATGAAATTGTAAAAGTCATAAAAGAACAGATGAAACCAAAGAAAGCTCCAGGCTGGGATCTAATAACTCAAAAATGATCATAGAACTTCCAAGCTGTGCTATTTCCTCATCTGTAAACTTTTCAACGCGATTACAACACTCGGCTACTTCCCAAAAAAATGGAAGAAATCGGTCATTATAATGATTTCCCAAACCTGGAAAGATCATACAATACCATCATCGTACAGACCAATAAGCCTACTACCGTGCTTGTCTAAGCTTTTGAAAAATGCCTCTTGACGCGCATAATTCCTCATCTGAGAACACACAACACAATCCCAACACATCAATTTATCTTCCGAGAAAAGCATGGAACTATCGAGCAAGTTAACTGAATAACATCAGAAATACGTACAGCATACGAACATCGGAATACTGCAGCGCAATATTCCTCGACGTCTCCCAGGCCTTCGATCGAGTGTGGCTTGAAGGTCTCATGCATAAAATCAAATCGACGCTCCCAGTGTACACTCATAAGCTTCGAGTCGTACCTCTACAATAGAGTCTTCGCAGTGAGATGCAACTCTACTACATCTGATGATCATATTATAGAAGCTGGAGTTTCAGGGAAGTGTATTGGGACCAACATTATACGTAATTTACACAGCGGACATCCCCATAAACGAGCGGCTAACAACATCTACGTTTGCCGACGACACCGCAATTCTTAGTCGTTTCAGATGCCCCATTAAAGCAACAGCACGTCTAGCTGAACATTTGGCGGTAGTAGAGAAATGGCTTACGACTGGCGTATTAAAATAAATAAACAAAAGTGTAAACACATCACGTTTACTCTTAACATGCAAACATGTCCTCAGTTAGCACTGTCTACGCAACTCCCACAAGCCAAAGAAGTAACGTACCTTGGCGTTCATCTTGATAGGCGGCTCACCTGGCGCGTCACCTTGAAGCAAAACGCAGATTAAACTGAAGCCAATAATCTCTATTCCAATACCCATAGATTCGAAAAGAGCTATCAATCTGTCTTTACACTTATGTTCTGGTAAGTTTTCCGTGTTGAGTCAATTAGGCCGCAGGCTCCACCTGGTGGTGCCCTTCCGTCAATTCCTTTAAGTTTCAGCTTTGCAACCATACTTCCCGGAGCCTGAAAGCTTTGGTTTCGGGAAGCGACTGAGAGAGCCATAAAGTAGCTACACCCAATTGCTATCTGGCATCGTTTATGGTTAGAACTAGGGCGGTATCTGATCGCCTTCGAACCTCTAACTTTCGTTCTTGATTAGTGAAAACATCTTTGGCAAATGCTTTCTTTGAAGTTAGTCTTACGACGGTCCAAGAATTTCACCTCTCGCGTCGTAATACTAATGCCCCCAAACTGCTTCTATTAATCATTACCTCTTGATCTGAAAACCAATGAAAGCAGAACAGAGGTCTTATTTCATTATCCATGCACAGAATATTCAGGCATTTTAGCCTGCTTTAAGCAATCTAATTTGTTCAAAGTAATTGTACCGGCAAAAATAACACTCGATGAAGAGTACTAATGCAGGTTTTAAATAGGAGGAACATATAAAAAAATACAAGTATTTAATTACCACCGGTAATACGCTTACATACATAAAGGTGTAGTACTAACTACAATTGTAAGTTGCACTACCTGTATGAAGCACAAGCTCAACTACGAACGTTTTAACCGCAACAACTTTAATATACGCTATTGGGCTGGAATTTCGGCTGCTGGCACCAGACTTGCCCTCCAATAGGTCCTTGTTAAAGGATTTAAAGTGTACTCATCCAATTACAGGGCCTCGGATATGAGTCCTGTATTGTAATTTTCGTCACTACCTCCCCGAGCTGGGAGGGTAATTTACGCGCCTGCTGCCTTCCTTAGATGTGGTAGCCGCTTTCTTTAGGCTCCCTCCGGAATCGAACCCTGATTCCCCGTTACCTGTTGCAACCATGGTAGTCCTAGATACTACCATCAAAAGTTGATAGGGCAGACATTTGAAAGATCCGTCGTCGGTACAAGACCATACGATCTGCATGTTATCTAGAGTTCAACCAGTGTAACGATCTTTGCGATCGCTTGGTTTTAGCCTAATAAAAGCACACGTTCCAAAAGGTCCGTGTTTTAATTGCATGTATTAGCTCTGGAATTACCACAGTTATCCAAGTAACTGTTAACGATCTAGGAACCATAACTGATATAATGAGCCTTTGCGGTTCGTTTCTTTTATTTCGTGTGTACTTAGACATGCATGGCTTAATCTTTGAGACAAGCATATAACTACTTGCAGGATCAACCAAAATAATGTGTTATTTCTAAGTGTAAACATTTTTTACACATATAAATATTTTAAATATGTAATAGACATGACAACTCATTAATATTTTGAATAAATATGACATGCATATAGAGAACGAATATGGCTACATTTAAATAGCAATCATGTTGTTAGTTATAAAAAAAACTTTTTTTTTTTTATAAAATATATATATATATTAATTTGTTCAAAAATATCTTTATATTTACACTTACTTAATATAAATTCATCACACGTACATTATTTAAATTCAAAATAAATTGAATAAAAATTTATTTAATTTTGATTACAAATTGATAATTTATCTACATTTTATATATATGAGTTAATAAACCATTTTTGTGACGAGCAAAATTCTGTTTAATCTAAAATTTTAAATAAAAATAAATATAAATTAAAAAAACAGAAAATTGGCATTGTGCACTGTGAGCAAAAGGGTGAGCTTCTTTGTACATAAAATTACTTTTGCGCAGTTGAATGCCTTGCGGTTTTTTTTATTAATTTATATTTTTATTTAAAATTTTAGATTGAACTGAATTTGCTCGTCACAAAATTGGATATCAGAAATTTTGGGGCTAGAAATTGCTTTCGTCACTAGACTTTACCTCGTATAGAGGTTTTTTTGTGGGATATCAGAAATTTGCAATTGCTTTTGCTTTTGACATTGTAACTTTATCATTATTGCAGGCAAATAGTAAAATATATATTAAGTTGTTAAACGTATTTCATATTTAAAAAAAATTTTCTTTAATTATAAAGAAAACTAGGGGCTTCGCCCCTACTGCTTTGTACGCGTTGCTACAGCCGAGCATACTCTACTGTCGGAGACTTCGTACTTACTATGAAAAAAAAAAGTTTTCATACTAAGACTTGGATTTCGCCCGATCGGTCCTATGACAGCTATATATATAGTGGTTCGATAAGAACCAACTTTGGTCAGATATATAAGTCTAACTTAAATGCATATTCTATTAGTTTGGTTACGATATCTCAAACAAAAAAAGTTTTTCATACCAAGACTTAATATTGGACCGATTGGCTATATGATATAGTGGTCCGATAAGAACTAACTTCGGTCAGGATTTTTAAACTCACTTAAATGCATATGCTATCAATTTGGTTAAAATATCCCACTAAACAAACAAGCTTTTCATACTAAAACCTAATTTTAACCGATCGGTCCTATGACAGCTATATGATATAGTAGTCCGAAGTGAACCAACTTTGGTCAGGATATATAAAACCAAGTTAAATGCATATTGTATCAGTTTGGTTGAGATATCTCATAAAACAAAAGTTTTTTTCTATAAACATGATTTTCGACCGATAGAAAAATGTATTTATTCACTTAACAGGTAATATCTTCCAAACCGCTCAACCAAAATTTATGTTTTATATACCAAAAAACCAGAATTGTACGTTTTACAACATATTAAAATTTAACAGAAATCGTTAGAACCGTTTTGTCAGAAATCGCCAAAATGTAAGCTAAAAAACTTTATTTCACCCGTAAAATGTTACCTGAGTACTTAAGAAAATTTTAAAAGTACGCCTAAAAGCCCTCAAACACACCTTTCCAATGATATATAGAACATATCTGTAGCTTTTAACGCTCAACTAGCTGTTTTTTCAAAAAGTCGTAGAACAAACATTTCTAGATATTCGAAAAGGAATACATCCCCATCATTACATTTAAGCTTCTTTAGCGCTTTGATACAAACAGACAAACAAAGAAACCAACTTTTCATTTCATTTTGAAAAGTCCACTATTTTCAAATTTATTTATCTTTTGAATCAGTTATCGGATTTGGGTGATTGAGGTATCAATCGACGCGTACTTTTAAGTTAAATTTTTAAAAAAAAAAAAAAAAAACAATAAAACAAAAGGCTCCAACAGCCTCATTAGCTGCAATCATTTAAATTTTTCCCTCCCACTTACACCCCGTATCTCATGACCCAGGTTGGTTAAAAAAAGTTTTAGTATGCTATTTTGTAAGTTAAGACTAAACCTTTCGATCGGTATATAACTCGATCTGATCGGACAGTCGTAGCAAATTTTCCAACTTAGCTGTATATATAGTTAGTCGCCTTTCGCACCTTCGTGATGCTTTGTCACTAACGCGAACTGCCGTCCGCAGTGATAAATTTGTTGCTACTTATTGCATTCAGCATGAAATTTCCAACGACAAAACATTTCAAATTTTTTAAAATAACTGATAATAATTCCATCGTACGAACGGTAAAAGCGTAGTAGTCTAATTTGTATAAGAAGGTATCATGTGGTTTAGCAGGTACTAATTACTGATCTATCAGATGTAAAAATAATAATAAACTGATTAAAAACGTGCCGAACAAACCCAATGTTAGAAATAACGACCCTTTGCCCTTAAATAGCAGAAACTGCAGTTTAAATGCCTTCATTTTCACACATATTTACAAACATACAAACACGTTAATGTAATTGAATTTCAGAATAAACAAATTTGTGTAGTGCCCGGGTTACAGAATATTTTATAGATAAAAATTGAGTGTCCGAATAATTAGGTTGTCCGAATTAACAATTGTTTTTCACGCATCAATTCCGCGAACGAAGCGAGCCGGGGGTTGGCGAGCGAAGGAGCTGCTGGGAGAGGAACTCCTATTATAGGGAACAATTGGTTAAAAATCAACTTTTATAAAAGAGTACATAGGCTCAGGGTATCCTACTTTCAATTGAAGATTTTTAGTCTATCTGCTGTTGTTTTTTTTTTAATTTTTTTTATCATTCACTGTAATGTTATCTCTATTTTATATTCTCTATTATTTCATAAGGTCCTAAATAAACTGGTTTCAATTTATGGCCAGTATCATTTTCTAATAAAGCTTTGTCTCCTACTTTAATTTAATGTTGATAACCTTATTATCGTAATCACGGATCATTCGCGTTATGATTAGTGTTAAAGCACGAAGCGAAGGCGACTAACAATATAGTAGCTAAGTTGGAAAATTTGCTACTGTCCGATCAGATCGAGTTATATACCGATCGAAAGGTTTAGTCCTACCTACAAAATTCACCTCGGTCATGAGATACGGGGTGTAAGTGGGAGGGAAAAATTTGTATGATCGCAGCCAGGAGCCGTTGGGGCTTTTGGTAAAATATATATTTTTTAAAAATTCTTATCAAAATAGACGTTGATTGATACCGTGATGACCTACATCCGTTAACTGGTTCAAAATATAAATAAATTTGAAATTGTACGTACTACAACATAATCGTTAGAGCCGTTTTGTCAGAAATCGCCAAAATGTAAGTTTAAAAACATTATATCACCTGTAAAATGTTACCTGAATATTTTAGAAAAAAAGTTTTAAGGTAAGCATAAAAGCCCTCAAACACACCTTTCCAATAATATATTAAACATATCTGTAGCTTCTATGGTTTGGAAACTGTTGAATTTTAGAGGGATTAAGCGTTTTCCCGCTAAACTAGCGGGAATTTTAAAAAGTCGTAGAACAAACATTTCTAGATATTCAAAGAGGAATAAATCCCCATCATTACATCTAAGCTTTTTTAGCGCTTTGATACAAACAGACAAACAGACAAACAAAGAAACTATCTTTTCATTTCATTTTGAAAAATCCACTAAAAATTTCAAATTTATTTATCTTTTGAACCAGCTAACGGATTTGGGTCATCGAGGTATCAATCGACGCGTGTTTTTGATAAGAATTTAAAACAAAATATTTAAATTAAATTAAAAAATAAATAATTTTACCAAAAAGCCCCAACGGCTCCACAAGCTGCGATCATACAAATTTGTCCCCTCCCACTTACACCCCCGTATCTCGTGATTTTGTAAGTTAGGACTAAACCTTTCGATCAATATATAACTTGATCTGATCGGACAGTCGAAGCAAATTTTCCAACTTAGCTGTATATATTGTTAGTCGCCTTTCGCACCCTTCGTGCTGCCTTCGTCACTAACGCGAACTGCCGTCCGCAGTGATATTATATTTAATAAAACCTTTATCCACAATAAACTTACATTGTGTTAAAGTTTAATTTTTTTAATTTCCAATATAATATACATGTGCACACTGCCCTTGCATTGGACAATCGAAAATCATATGTAATTCAATTTTCCAACCAGGTAATACTAAACCACTAACCAATTATATATAAAACTGGTGGTGGTTCTGTTTTTAATTAAAGTTTATGCTTGCTAAATTAAGGATAATGTGAAACCTATTTAGTATATATTGAAGAACAATATACCTTGGCCAATTCAAAGACAACAAATAACGAATAACTTTCATTTTCATTGACAACACTTATTGTTATATACGTCCAACACATATAATAGATGAACACACCCTGCCCACCATGTAAAGGTTTTTTGACACGCTTTCTAAAATTCAATTAGTTTTTCATATGCTACCTCTTAATTGAATAAAGTGCATGCATCAATATATTTATGGACTATTAAACTTCATTATTTTTGCATCACAAACTATAAATACCCAATGTCCGCAAGACAACACTCCACCGTCATATACCATATCTCTCTGCGAAAGACTTCCATGGTAGTACGGCTATAAACAGAAAAGAAAACTCTTCCGATACCTCTCGACGGCTTCTTTATGGTCGTTCCTGTTGCCAGGATGAGCACGAGGCCCATATTTAATAACAAACGGATACTCAACAGGTTACGGAATTGGAACTGTATTCCCTTTCGTTCAAAATTATTCAAGTGTATTAATTTTCCAAAATTTTAAATATTGACAACTTTTACTTGAAAATTTTCGGCTTTCGCCTTGAACTTAGGACCGACTAACTCGTGATCAACCACTGTTCACGAAACCCTTCTCCACTTCAGTCCTCCAGGTCTCATTCGATTATTTGCTACTACCACCAAGATCTGTACCAATGACGGCTCCATGCAGGCTTACGCCAAACACTTCTATGCACACCATTGTATTCCTTCCTACTCACTAAAGTTTCAAAATTTATATTACAAGTAATATAAATCATCTACTTTAGCGGTAATGTATAGGTATACAACTTAAGCGCCATCCATTTTAAGGCTAGTTGCTTCGGCAGGTGAGTTGTTACACACTCCTTAGCGGATTTCGACTTCCATGATCACCGTCCTGCTGTTTTAAGCAACCAACGCCTTTCATGGTTTCTGAATGAGTTGTTAATTTGGGCACCGTAACATTACGTTTGGTTCATCCCACAGCCAGTTCTGCTTACCAAAAGTGGCCCACTGGGCACATTATATCATAACCTTAAACTTCATATCAAGAAAGTTAAGGTTCTTACCCATTTAAAGTTTGAGAATAGGTTAAGATCGTTTCTGACCCTAAGGCCTCTAATCATTTGCTTTACCAGATAAGATTATTTTATACAACAGTTAAATGCACCAGCTATCCTGAGGGAAACTTCGGAAGGAACCAGCTACTAGATGGTTCGATTGGTCTTTCCCCTATACTCAATTCTGACAATCGATTTGCACGTCAGAACTGTTTCGGTCTTCCATCAGGGTTTCCCTGACTTCAACCTGATCAAGTATAGTTCACCATCTTTCGGGTCACAGTATATATGCTCAAGGTACGTTCCAGTTAGAGCATAAATAATATAAATATTATCATACATAACTATATAGAACGCCCGGGATTGTGTTAATTAAGTATAAATAGTTAAAAAAACTAATCCCATTAATAGTCAAGTCAATTACGCTATTAGGTTTTTATCCCAACAACTTGCACATATGTTAGACTCGTTGGTCCGTGTTTCGAGACGGGTCCTGAAGGTATCCTGAATCTTTCGCATTGTTAATCATACAAGTGCATATAATAAACACAAAAAATCAATGATAATCATGTCATATATAATTCCGAAAAATTTAACGCACTGTATTCATATAAATCTATCAGCACTTTATCAAATTTATGACAATTATTTTATGTTAAAATGCAAGCATTTTAATTTAAATAAGCAATTGACTAAAATTTTTTGATAAATTAATTGATACTAATAGATAACAATGTATATGGAAAAATGCACACTTATTATTATATATTATTTAAATATTACAATTTTATGATATTTAGTTTTAGATGGAGTTTACCACCCACTTAGTGCTGCACTATCAATAACACGACTCTTGCTGCAAACACGACTCTAATAATATTCATTAACGTTATACGGACCTGGCACCCTCTATGGGTAAATGGCCTCTTTAAGGACTTAAATCGTTAATTTCTCATAATAGAATATTGATGTTCCATACACTGCATCTCACATTTGCCATATAGACAAAGTGACTTAGTGCTGAACTGATTTCTTCGCTCTGCCGCTACTAAGAAAATCCTTGTCAGTTTCTTCTCCCTAATTAATATGCTTAAATTCAGGGGTAGTCCCATATGAGTTGAGGTTGTATAATTATACATATATTAGTTATTATAAAACATGATGATTATAATAACAATTTGAAATATACTATAATTTTGAAGTCCCTAATATTGACAAATGTTTTATTTTTTATCTCATCATAAATAAGAGGCAATTCTAGTTTAAAAAAAATTCTTTTATGCTAGATATTCCTCAGTATTATTTGAATAAAATAAAGAATATATAATTCTAAAAATTTTTTCTCATACAAATATATACACAAGAGAAGTATAGATATTTCGTTATTTATTTTAATATTATGAATATATTATGAGTAAATGTTTTGCAACATTACAACATATATTATCCAATAATATACCATATGTTTAAAATTTCGAATAATTGTAAACAATTTTTTAGCATAGTCTTGCAACCCTCAACCATATATGTAGTAGTCAACAGCACTCTAAAATTAATTAAAGTACATAACAGCATGGACTGCGATATGCGTTCAAAATGTCGATGTTCATGTGTCCTGCAGTTCACAGCTTGCTACGCTTCATCGATCCATAGACCAGTGATCCACCGCTTAGAGTAATACAATTTTTGGTTTATTTCATTACGTCATATATTCTTTTTATTGAAAGAAATTAAAAATACACATTTTACTGGCATATATCAATTCCTTCAAAAGATTTTTTTATACCTAAAAATGTTGCGAAATGTCTTAGTTTACATAATCAATGAAAGTACGGTATATGACAACTATATAAAATATATTTAATTGTATTATAATCGATATATGTAAAGCATTAACCTGAAAAACAAACAGGTACAACAATATATTTTAGGTTGTTGCGTTTATACAATGTATGCGCATGTTAATAATGAACAATACATTTGTGCCGCATACGTATATTATGGCAGCATATACGCGCAGTTAATAATTTGTCTTGCCAAAACACATTAAAATGTTTAAAAATACGATTTATACAATATGAATATGACAAATAAAATTTATAATAAGTAATTTATTGTATAAATATACATTACAATACAATTTCAAATGTTTGAGCAAAGTAAATTATTTATTTTATTATTATTAACTAGTAATTTTTCTTTTTATTTTCTTTAAAATATATTTCTATATATTAATGAAAAAAAAAAAATTATTTTATTAACGGTTGATGCATTAGCAATGATCCTTCCGCAGGTTCACTACGGAAACCTTGTTACGACACTTCCTCTAAATAATTAAGTTCGGTCAACTCCTCTAAATAATCAAGTTCGGTCAACTTTTGCGAAACAACCGTAACACACAAGGCGTCACAGTGATCACGTCCGGAGACCCACTAAATAATTCAATCGGTAGTAGCGACGGGCGGTGTGTACAAAGGGCAGGGACGTAATCAATGCGAGTTAATGACCACACTTACTGGGAATTCCAAGTTCATGTGAACAGTTTCAGTTCACAATCCCAAGCATGAAAGTGGTTCAGCGGTTTACCCGGACCTCGGTCTAGGAAATACACGTTGATACTTTCATTGTAGCGCGTGCAGCCCAGGACATCTAAGGGCATCAGACCTGTTATTGCTCAATCTCATTATTGTGCTAGACGCAATTTGTCCATTTAAGAAGCTAGTGTCCTTATAATGGGACAAACCAACAGGTACGGCTCCACTTATATAAACACATTCAAACACAATAAACATTTTACTGCCACCATGAATGAAGGCTATATAAGCTTCAACACCATAATCCTGAAGATATCTATTTAATATATTTGAGTCTCTGTTCGTTATCGGAATTAACCAGACAAATCACTCACGAACCAAGAACGGCCATGCACCACCACCCATAGATTCGAGAAAGAGCTATCAATCTGTCTTACACACTTATGTTCGGACCTGGTAAGTTTTCCCGTGTTGAGTCAAATTAAGCCGCAGGCTCCACTCCTGGTGGTGCCCTTCCGTCAATTCCTTTAAGTTTCAGCTTTGCAACCATACTTCCCCCGGAGCCCAAAAGCTTTGGTTTCCCGGAAGCGACTGAGAGAGCCATAAAAGCTACACCCAATTGCTAGCTGGCATCGTTTATGGTTAGAACTAGGCGGTATCTGATCGCCTTCGAACCTCTAACTTTCGTTCTTGATTAATGAAAACATCTTTGGCAAATGCTTTCGCTTAAGTTAGTCTTACGACGGTCCAAGAATTTCACCTCTCTCGTCGTAATACTAATGCCCCAAACTGCTTTCTATTAATCATTACCTCTTGATCTGAAAACCAATGAAAGCAGAACAGAGGTCTTATTTCATTATCCCATGCACAGAATATTCAGGCATTTGAAGCCTGCTTTAAGCACTCTAATTTGTTCAAAGTAATTGTACCGGCCCACAATAACACTCGATGAAGAGCACTAATGCAGGTTTTTAAATAGGAGGAACATATAAAAAAATACAAGTATTTAATTACATATAAGAACTCCACCGGTAATACGCTTACATACATAAAGGTATAGTACTAACTACAATTGTAAGTTGCACTACCCGTATGAAGCACAAGTTCAACTACGAACGTTTTAACCGCAACAACTTTAATATACGCTATTGAGCTGAATTACCGCGGCTGCTGGCACCAGACTTGCCCTCCAATAGGTCCTGTTAAAGGATTTAAAGTGTACTCATTCCAATTACAGGGCCTCGGATATGAGTCCTGTATTGTTATTTTTCGTCACTACCTCCCCCGAGCTGGGAGTGGGTAATTTACGCGCCTGCTGCCTTCCTTAGATGTGGTAGCCGTTTCAGGCTCCTCTCCGGAATCGAACCCTGATTCGTTACTCATTGCAACCATGGTAGTCCCAGATACTACCATCAAAAGTTGATAGGGCAGACATTTGAAAGATCTGTCGTCGGTACAAGACCATACGATCTGCATGTTATCTAGAGTTCAACCAGTGTAACGATCTTGCGATCGCTTGGTTTTAGCCTAATAAAAGCACACGTTCCAAAAGGTCCGTGTTTTAATTGCATGTATTAGTTCTAGAATTACCACAGTTATCCAAGTAACTGTTAACGATCTAAGGAACCATAACTGATATAATGAGCCTTTTGCGGTTTCATTTTT
Organism: Drosophila innubila; assembly: GCF_004354385.1. Classification (NCBI taxonomy): domain Eukaryota; kingdom Metazoa; phylum Arthropoda; class Insecta; order Diptera; family Drosophilidae; genus Drosophila; species Drosophila innubila. The sequence goes on from NW_022995378.1 coordinate 363,670, forward strand.
ATTTCGTGTGTACTAGACATGCATGGCTTAATCTTTGAGACAAGCATATAACTACTGGCAGGATCAACTAGAATAATGTTATTTCTATGTGTAAATATTTTACACATATAAATATTTTAAATATGTAATAGACATGACAACTCATTAATATTTTTGAATAAATATGACATGCATATAGAGAACGAATATGGCTAAATTTAAATAGCAATCATGTTGTTAGTTATAAAAAAACTTACACATTTTTTTTATAAATATATATATATACAAAATATATACATATTAATTTGTTCAAAAATATCTTTATATTTATAATTTACTTAATATAAATTCATCACACGTACATTATTTAAATTCAAAATAAATTGAATAAAAAATTTATTTAATTTTGATTACAAATTGATAATTTATCTACATTTTGTATATATGTGTTAATAAATATTATATTAAATAAACCTTTATCCACAATATATTTACATTGTGTTAAAGTTTAATTATTTTAATTTCCAATATACTATACATGTGCACACTGCCCTTGCATTGAGAATCGAAAACATATGTAATTCAATTTTCCAACTAGGTAACACTAAACCACCAACCAATTATATATAAACCTGTTGGTGGTTCTATTTTTAATGAAAGTTTATGCTTGCTAAATTAACGATAATGTGAAACCTATTTAGTATATATTGAAGAACAATATACCTGGCCAATTCCATATTATCTAACATTGTATATTATTACCGCAGCCAAGCGTTCAAAGACAACAAATAACGAATAACTTTCATTTTCATTGACAACATTTATTATTATAATGCGTGAACACATATAATAGATGAACACCCTGCTCACCATGTAAAGGTTTTTGCCACGCTTTCTAAAATTCAATTAGTTTTTTAAATGCTACTTAATATAATCAAGTGCATGCATCAATATATTTATGCAATTAAACTTCATTATTTTTTTGCACCCACATTATAAATACCCAATGTCGGCAAGACAACACTCCACCGTCATATAATTTGGTATGTTAAATTTTTTCATATGATTCCTTTTGCGCGACACCACTCCACCTATATAGGTTTTTTGCCACGCTTTCTAAAATTCAATTAGTTTTTCAAATGCTACCTCTAATTTAATCAAGTGCATGCATCAATATATTTATGCACTATTAAACTTCATTATTTTTTGCACCACACATTATAAATACCCAATGCCGCAAGACAACACTCCACCGTCATATAATTTCGGTATATTAAATTTTTTTCATATGACTTGCCTTGCGCGACACCACTCCACCTATATAGGTTTTTTGCCACGCTTTCAAAATTTACCATTTTTTCAAATGACATTTTTATTTCTCATACCTATGCATATATTATATAATAATGCACTGTAAAACTTCATTATTTTTGCACCACATATTATAAATATCCAATGGCAAGACAACACCCACCGTCATATAATTTCGGTATGTTAAATTTTTTTCATATGATTCTTGCCTTTGCGCGACACCACTCCACCTATATAGGTTTTTTGCCACGCTTTAAAATTCAATTAGTTTTTTTTCAAATGCTACCTCTTATTTAATCAAGTGCATGCATCAATATATTTATGCACTATTAAACTTCATTATTTTTTACCACACATTATAAATACCCAATGCCGGCAAGACAACACTCCACCGTCATATAATTTCGGTATGTTAAATTTTTTCATATGACTTGCCTTTGTACACACCACTCCACCTATATAGGTTTTTTGCCACGCTTTTAAAATTTACCATTTTTTCTTTAAATGACAATTTTATTTCTCATACCTATGCATATATTTTATATAATAATGCACTGTAAAACTTCATTATTTTTTGCACCACATATTATAAATATCCAATGGCAAGACAACACTCCAACCGTCATATAATTTCGGTATGTTAAATTTTTCATATGACTTGCCTTGCGCGACAACCATTCCACCTATATATAGGTTTTTTGCCACGCTTTCTAAAATTCTATTTACCATTTTTCAAAGGACGATCTGTTTTTCATACATAAATGTACTGTTATAAAATGTCTATGTCATATGAAAGTATTCATTATATTGTTTATTTAAATGTCTGTCATATGAAAATATAATTTAACTTATATCAAATATGATTTATTTTTTGTGGTCATATGAAATTTTTTTTATTTTATGGGAGTTGATTTTATTTTGTCATATAATATGGTTATGACATAAGAAAGTTGAATTTTTCTTGTCATATAAAAAATTTTTATGTCATATGAAATTTGACTTTTCTTGTAGTCATATGAAATTTTTATTGTTATTTGAGAATTGTTTATATTTTGTCATATAATATGGTTATAAAAAAATGAAAGTTGAATTTTACTTGTCATATGAAATTTCTTCCTTTGTTGTAGTCATATGAAATATTTATGTTTGAATTGTTCGTGTCATATGAAATTTTATGTCTTGTGAAATTTGGTCTTTTTTGTATTTATAAGAAATTTGTATGTTATATGAGATTTGTTTAATTCTTGTCATATTATATGGTTATGACAAATAAATGTTGAATTTTACATGTCATAAGAAATTTAACTTATTTTTGTAGTCATATGAAATTTTTTATATTATTTGAGTTGACTTTGTTTTGTCATAAAATATGGCTGTGACTTAAGAAAGTTGAATTTTTCTGTCATATGATATTTTTATGTCATGAGAAATTTGACTTTTATTTTGTAGTCATATGAAATTTTTTATGTTTGAATTTTTCTAGTCATATGAAATTTTATGTCATGTGAAATTTGCCTTTTTTTTGTATTTATATGAAATTTTATGTTATATGAGATTTGTTTAATTCTGTCATATTATATGGTTATGACAATAAATGTTGAATTTTACATGTCCTAAGAAATTTAACTTTTTTGTAGTCATATGAAATTTTTTTGTTTGAATTTTTTGTCATATGAAATTTTATGTCATGTGAAATTGATTTTTTTTTTTTATTTTAATTTGAATTTTATTTAAATGAGATGTGTTTAATTATTGTCATATAATATGGTTATGACAAATAATAGTTAAATTTTACTTGTCATATAAAATTTGACTCTTTCTTTGTAGTCATATGAAATTTATGTTATATGAGAGTTGAATTTTTTCTTTGTCATATGAAATTTTATTTTACCATATGAAGTTTGTAATTTATAAGAAATTTGTATGTTATATGAGATTTGTTTAATTTTTGTCATATTATATGGTTATGACAAATAAATGTTGAATTTTACATGTCATAAGAAATTTAACTTTATTTGTAGTCATATGAAATTTTTATATTATTTGGGAGTTGACTGTTTTGTCATAAAATATGGCTGTGACTTAAGAAAGTTGAATTTTTCTTGTCATATGATATTTTATGTCATGAGAAATTTGACTTTTATTTTGTAGTCATATGAAATTTTTATGTTTGAATTTTTCTAGTCATATGAAATTTTATGTCATGTGAAATTTTTCTTTTTTTGTATTTATATGAAATTTTATGTTATATGAGATTTGTTTAATTCTTGTCATATTATATGGTTATGACAAATAAATGTTGAATTTTACATGTCCAAGAAATTTAACTTTTTTTGTAGTCATATGAAATTTTTTGTTTGAATTTTATGCGTCATATGAAATTTATGTCATGTGAAAAATTGATTTTTTTTTTTTTTTGTATTTTAATTTGAATTTTTATTTAAATGAGATGTTTAATTATTGTCATATATGGTTATGACAAAATAATAGTTAAATTTTACTTGTCATAAAATTTGACTCTTTCTTGTAGTCATATATGGTGTTTTATGTGTTATATGAGTTGAATTTTCATGTCATGAATTTTATTGTCATATGAAATTTGTCCTTTTGTTGTAATATATGAATATTTATGTTTGAATTGTTCAAATCATATGAAATTTTTTATGTCTTGTGAATTGTCTTTTTTTGTATTTATAAGAAATTTGTATGTTATATGAGATTTGTTTTAACTTGTCATATTATATGTATGACAAATAAATGTTGAATTTTACATGTCATAAGAAATTTAACCTATTTTGTAGTCATATGAAATTTTATATTATTTGGGAGTTGACTTTGTTTTGTCATAAAATATGGCTGTGACTTAAGAAAGTTGAATTTTTCTTGTCATATGATATTTTTTATGTCATGAGAAATTTGACTTTATTTTGTAGTCATATGAAATTTTATGTTTGAATTTTTCTAGTCATATGAAATTTTATGTCATGTGAAATTTGCCTTTTTTTGTATATATGAAATTTTATGTTATATGATTTGTTTAATCTTTGTCATATTATATGGTTATGACAAATAAATGTTGAATTTTACATGTCCTAAGAAATTTAACTTTTTTTGTAGTCATATGAAAATTTTTTGTTTGAATTTTTTGTCATATGAAATTTTTATGTCATGAAAATTGATTTTTTTTTTTGTATTTTAATTTGAATTTTATTTAAATGAGATGTGTTTAATTATTGTCATATTATATGGTTACAAATAATAGTTAAATATTACTTGTCATAAAATTGACTCTTTTCTTTTGTAGTCATATGAAATTTATGTGTTATGATAGTTGAATTTTTTTGTCATATGATTTTTATGTCATATGAAATTTGACTTTTTTTTGTAGTCATATGAAATTTTATATGTTTGAATTTTTCGTCATATGAAATTTTATGTCTTGTGAAATTTGCCTTTTGTATTTATAAGAAATTTTATGTTATATGAGATTTGTTTAATTCTTTATATTATATGGTTATGACAAAATGTTGAATTTTACATGTCATAAGAAATTTAACTTTTTTTGTAGTCATATGAAATTTTTATATTATTTGGGAGTTGACTTTGTTTTGTCATAAATATGGTGTGACTTAAGAAAGTTGAATTTTGTCATATGATATTTTTTATGTCATGAGAAATTTGACTTTATTTTGTAGTCATATGAAATTTTTATGTTTGAATTTTTCTAGTCATATGAAATTTTTATGTCATGTGAAATTTGCCTTTGTATTTATATGAAATTTTATGTTATATGAGATGTTTAATTCTGTCATATTATATGGTTATGACAAATAAATGTTGAATTTTACATGTCCTAAGAAATTTAACTTTTTTTTTGTAGTCATATGAAATTTTGAATTTTTTTGCGTCATATGAAATTTTTATGTCATGTGAAAATTGATTTTTTTTTTTTATTTTAATTTGAATTTTTTATTTAAATGAGATGTGTTTAATTATTGTCATATATATGGTTATGACAAATAATAGTTAAATATTACTTGTCATATAAAATTTGACTCTTTTCTTTGTAGTCATATGAAATTTATGTGTTATATGAGAGTTGAATTTTTCTTGTCATATGAATTTTACTTGTCATATGAAATTTGTCTCTTTTTGTTGTAGTCATATGAAATATTTATGTTTGAATTGTTCGTGTCATATGAAATTTTTTATGTCTTGTGAAATTTGTCTTTTTTTTGTATTTATAAGAAATTTGTATGTTATATGAGATTTTGTTTAATTTTGTCATATTATATGGTTATGACAAATAAATGTTGAATTTTACATGTCATAAGAAATTTAACTTTATTTTTTGTAGTCATATGAAAATTTTATATTATTTGAGTTGACTTTGTTTTGTCATAAAATATGGTTGTGACTTAAGAAAGTTGAATTTTCTTGTCATATGATATTTTTATGTCATGAGAAATTTGACTTTATTTTTTGTAGTCATATGAAATTTTATGTTTGAATTTTTTCTAGTCATATGAAATTTTTATGTCATGTGAAATTTGCCTTTTTTTTGTATTTATATGAAATTTTTATGTTATATGAGATTTGTTTAATTTTTGTCATATTATATGGTTATGACAAATAAATGTTGAATTTTACATGTCCTAAGAAATTTAACTTTTTTTTGTAGTCATATGAAATTTTTTTTGTTTGAATTTTTTTGCGTCATATGAAATTTTATGTCATGTGAAAATTGATTTTTTTTTGTATTTTAATTTGAATTTTTATTTAAATGAGATGTGTTTAATTATTGTCATATAATATGGTTATGACAAATAATAGTTAAATATTACTTGTCATATAAAATTTGACTCTTTTCTTTGTAGTCATATGAAATTTATGTGTTATGATAGTTGAATTTTTCTTGTCATATGAAATTTTATGTCATATGAAATTTTTATGTCATATGAATTTGACTTTTTTTGTAGTCATATGAAATTTTATATGTTTGAATTTTCGTGTCATATATGAAATTTTATGTCTTGTGAAATTTGGTTCCTTTTTTGTATTTATAAGAAATTTTTATGTTATATGAGATTTGTTTAATCTTGTCATATTATATGGTTATGACAAAAAATGTTGAATTTTACATGTCATAAGAAATTTAACTTTATTTTGTAGTCATATGAAATTTTATATTATTTGGGAGTTGACTTTGTTTTGTATCATAAAAAATATGGCTGTGACTTAAGAAAGTTGAATTTTCTTGTCATATGATATTTTATGTCATGAGAAATTTGACTTCTTTATTTTGTAGTCATATTGAAATTTATTTTGAATTTTTTCTAGTCATATGAAATTTTATGTCATGTGAAATTTGCTTTTTTTGTATTTATATGAAATTTTATGTTATATGAGTTTTGTTTAATTTTGTCATATTATATGGTTATGACAAATAAATGTTGAATTTTACGTCCTAAGAAATTTAACTTTTTTTGTAGTATATGAAATTTTTTTGTTGAATTTTTTTGCGTCATATGAAATTTTTATGTCATGTGAAAATTGATTTTTTTTCTTGTATTTTAATTTGAATTTTTTTATTTAAATGATGTGTTTAATTATTGTCATATATATTATGGTTATGACAAATAATAGTTAAATTTTACTTGTCATATAAAATTTGACTCTTTTCTTTTGTAGTCATATGAAATTTATGTGTTATATGAGAGTTGAATTTTTCTTGTCATATGAAATTTTTATGTCATATGAAATTTGACTTTTTTTTGTAGTCATATGAAATTTATATGTTTGAATTTTCGTGTCATATGAAATTTTATGTCATGTGAATATGAAATTTTATGTCATGTGAAAATTGACTTTTATTTTGTAGTCATATGAAATTGTTATGTTATATGAGATTTGTTTAATTTTTGTCATATAATATGGTTTATGACAAATAATAGTTAAATTTTACTTGTCATATAAAATTTGACTCTTTCTTTGTAGTCATATGAAATTTATGTGTTATATGGGAGTTGAATTTTTTCTTGTCATAAAAATTTGGCGAAATTTGACTTTTTTTAAGTCAAGTTGAAATTTGGCATGTTACTCGTGCCGCGAAATTTATGCATGTGAAATTTTGCTCTTTTTTTGCATTAAGCAGCCTTATGTTAAGGTACGGCAAAGTGAATTTTTGTTGCATATGTGTTGAGAAATTTACTTTTATGTTGCAGGAATGAGCGTAGTCTTTAGTTATGAAATTTTTATGTCATATGAAATTTATGTTTTATAAGAAATTGTTTAAATGAGAATTTGTTATATGGTTATGACAAATAAATGTTGAATTTTATGTTTTAAGAATTGCCTTTTAGTCATGAAATTTTTTTGTTGAATTTTGTCATATGAAATTTTTATGTCATGTAAAATTGATTTTTTTTTTTGTATTTTAATTTGAATTTTTATTTAAATGAGATGTGTTTAATTATTGTCATATATATGGTTATGACAAATAATAGTTAAATATTACTTGTCATATAAAATTTGACTCTTTTCTTTGTAGTCATATGAAATTTATGTGTTATATGAGAGTTGAATTTTTCTTGTCATATGAATTTTATTGTCATATGAAATGTCTCTTTTTTTGTAGTCATATGAAATATATGTTTGAATTGTTCGTGTCATATGAAATTTTATGTCTTGTGAATTTACCTTTTATGTTATAAAATTTGTGTATATTAGATTTGTTTAATCTTGTCATATATAGGTTATGCAAAAATGTTGAATTTTACATGTCATGAAAATTTAACTTTTGTAGTCATGAAATTTTATATTATTTGGGAGTTGACTTTGTTTTGTCATAAAATATGGCTGTGACTAAGCTGAAAGTTTTTTTATTGCTTTTTTATGTCATGAGAAATTTGACTTTATTTTGTAGTCATATGAAATTTTATGTTTGAATTTTTCTAGTCATATGAAATTTTTATGTCATGTGAAATTTGCCTTTTTTTTGTATTTATATGAAATTTTTATGTTATATGAGATTTGTTTAATTCTTGTCATATTATATGGTTATGACAAATAAATGTTGAATTTTACATGTCCTAAGAAATTTAACTTTTTTTTGTAGTCATATGAAATTTTTTTGTTTGAATTTTTTGCGTCATATGAAATTTTATGTCATGTGAAAATTGATTTTTTTTTTTTGTATTTTAATTTGAATTTTTATTTAAATGAGATGTGTTTAATTATTGTCATATATATGGTTATGACAAATAATAGTTAAATATTACTTGTCATATAAAATTTGACTCTTTCTTTGTAGTCATATGAAATTTATGTGTTATATGATGAGTTGAATTTTTCTTGTCATATGAATTTTTTGTCATATGAAATTTGTCTTTTTTTGTAGTCATATGAAATTTTATATGTTTGAATTTTTCGTCATATGAAATTTTATGTCTTGTGAAATTTGCCTTTTTTTGTATTTATAAGAAATTTTATGTTATATGAGATTTGTTTAATTCTTTGTCATATTATATGGTTATGACAAAAAATGTTGAATTTTACATGTCATAAGAAATTTAACTTTTTTTGTAGTCATATGAAATTTTTATATTATTTGGGAGTTGACTTTGTTTTTGTCATAAAATATGGCTGTGACTTAAGAAAGTTGAATTTTGTCATATGATATTTTTTATGTCATGAGAAATTTGACTTTTATTTTGTAGTCATATGAAATTTTTATGTTTGAATTTTTTCTAGTCATATGAAATTTTATGTCATGTGAAATTTGCCTTTTGTATTTATATGAAATTTTTATGTTATATGAGATTTGTTTAATTCTTGTCATATTATATGGTTATGACAAATAAATGTTGAATTTTACATGTCCTAAGAAATTGAACTTTTTTTTGTAGTCATATGAAATTTTTTTGTTTGAATTTTTTGCGTCATATGAAATTTTTATGTCATGTGAAAATTGATTTTTTTTTTTGTATTTTAATTTGAATTTTATTTAAATGAGATGTGTTTAATTATTGTCATATAATATGGTTATGACAAATAATAGTTAAATTTTACTTGTCATATAAAATTTGACTCTTTTCTTTGTAGTCATATGAAATTTATGTGTTATATGAGAGTTGAATTTTTCTTGTCATATGAAATTTTTATGTCATATGAAATTTGACTTTTTTTTGTAGTCATATGAAATTTTATATGTTTGAATTTTTCGTGTCATATGAAATTCTTATGTCATGTGAATATGAAATTTTTATGTCATGTGAAATTTGACTTTATTTTGTAGTCATATGAAATTGTTGTGTTATATGAGATTTTATTAATTTTGTCGTATATATGGCTATGACAAATAATAGTTAAATTTTACTAGTCATATGAAATTTATGTGTTATATGAGAGTTGACTTTTTTTTTTCATATAATATGGTTTTGACTAAATAAAAGTTGAATTTTTCTTGTCATGAAATTTGACTTTTTTTTGTAGTCATATGAAATTTTATATGTTTGAATTTTCGTATCATATAAAATTCTATGTCATGTGAATATGAAATTTTTATGTCATGTGAAATTTGACTTTATTTGTAGTCATATGAAATTGTTGTGTTAATATGGTTGTGACATAATAAAGTTAAATTTTACTTGTCATATGAAATTTATGTGTTATATGAGAGTTGACTTTTGTTTTTTTTGTCATATAGTATGGTTATGACATAGGAAAGTTGAATTTTTCTAGTCACTTTTACTTTTTTTTTAAGTGAAAGTTAAATTTATTTGAAATTCCTTTGTCATCAACTTTTTTAAATACCGACGTTTATCAAAATATGTTCATATTTTCATGAACAAATTATAATCACAAGCTATAATATTATAATATAATAGAGGGCTATGGGGCACAGTAAGAGAATTAAATCTTTTCAAATGCGTCACTATTTTGATGACAAGACAGTTGGCTACCAATATAAACATATTTTAATATACATCAGAAAATAATATATTATCTTATTGTTTCAATCACACCAAAATTATTTCTTCAACATATTTTCATGCACAAATTTATAATCACAAGCTATAATATTATGTAGAAACTTAGGGACACAGTAAGAATCTCAATAAATCTTTTCAAATGCGTCACTATTATGATGACGAGACAATTGGCTACCGATATATACATATTTTAAATATATACGTGTTTATCAAAATTTCTTTAATATACTCCAGAAATGAATTTCTTTTTTTTTTATTAAGTGTTAAGACAAAATTATTTCTCCAACACATTTCCATTCACAAATTTTTTAACACAAGCTATAAGTTATAATATTACATCGAAACAACTTACGGACACAGTAAGAACCTCATTAAATCTTATCAAATGCGTCACTAGTATGATGACGAGACAATTGGCTACCGATATAATCATATTTAGAGTATCGCCGTTAATCAAAATTTCTTTAATATACTTCACAGATTAATGCATTTTTAATTAAGTTTTGTTAATACAAAATTGTTTCTCCAACACATTTTCATTCACAAATTTACAATCACAAGCTATAAGTTGTAATATTATATTGAAGCTTACGGACACAGTAAGAATCTCATTAAATCTTTTCATATACGTCACTAATATGATGACGAGACAATTGGCTACCATTTTTATTTTATTTAAACTTTATATAAATCAATGAAATTATATATAATATATTTCTATTATATATATTTCATATATACATACATTTAAGTCTTTTTAAATACGTCACTAATATGATGACGAGACATTTGGCTACCATTTCAAATGAAATTTTTCATAAATCATATATGTATAAAAATACAGATATCATATGTTATACATTATATATAATATTTTATGCCCATAGACATATATATTATACATAGCATATACATACCATCCCTGTAAATATATATATATATTTATATATCTTTACATATTAATATGTGTGTGTTTATTGATCGATTTTTTTAATTGTCGAATCATCAAGCAAAGGATAAGCTTCAGTGGATCGCAGTATGGCAGCTGCTCAACCACTTACAACACCTTGCCTGTTATAAAAGTCGTTTACAATTGATTCTAGGCTTTGTCATTGTATTAAATAATGTTTTAATATATAACTAGCGCGGCATCAGGTGATCGAAGATCCTCCCAATTTACTATGTTATACGTAACATTGGCATCACATCCATTGTCGTCTATTAAATGAATAACAAACTTTTAATGGTTTAGAAGCCATACAATGCAAATTGCCCCTTATTTATCATTGCAGTCCAGCACGGATACGACCTTAGAGGCGTTCAGGCATAATCCAACGGACGTAGCGTCATACCACTGTTCGCTCGAACAAGTATTGTGCCATTGGTCCGTACCTGCGGTTCCTCTCGTACTACGCAGGAATGCTGTCGCAACAACGTTTTGTCATTAGTAGGGTAAAACTAACCTGTCTCACGACGGTCTAAACCCAGCTCACGTTCCCTTGCATGGGTGAACAATCCAACGCTTGGTGAATTTTGCTTCACAATGATAGGAAGAGCCGACATCGAAGGATCAAAAAGCGACGTCGCTATGAACGCTTGGCCGCCACAAGCCAGTTATCCCTATGGTAACTTTTCTGACACCTCTTGTTAAAAACTCTTTAAACCAAAAGGATCGATAGGCCGAGCTTTTGCTGTCCCTGTGTTTACTGAACACCGAGATCAAGTCAGCATTTGCCCTTTTGCTCTATGTGTGGTTTCTGTCCGCACTGAGCTGGCCTTGGGACACCTCCGTTATTATTTGAGAGATGTACCGCCCCAGTCAAACTCCCTACCTGGCAATGTCCTTGAATTGGATCATACCTGAGTAATTGGAGTTATACCAAATTATTAAATCAAAAGTACATAAATGCACTCTCTCATTAAAGAATTTGTTTGCGATTATATAACAAACTCGTGATACTTTGATCAAGAAGCTTGCATCAAAACCCAATACCATAAGATATAATAAATATATCCGTATAATGGCTAGGAAATGATACACGTTCCATTTAATCAAGTAAGTAAGGAAACAATAAGAGTAGTGGTATTTCATTGTCGATACTAAACCGAAATCTAATATCTCCCACTTATTCTACACCTCTTATGTCTCCTTACACTGCCAGATTAGAGTCAAGCTCAAAAGGGTCTTCTTTCCCCGCTAATTATTCCAAGCCCGTTCCCTTGGCTGTGGTTTCGCTAGATAGTAGATAGGGACAGTAGGAATCTCGTTAATCCATTCATGCGCGTCACTAATTAGATGACGAGGCATTTGGCTACCTTAAGAGAGTCATAGTTACTCCCGCCGTTGACCCGCGCTTACTTGAATTTCTTCACTTTGACATTCAGAGCACTGGGCAGAAATCACATTGTGTCAACACCCGCTAGGGCCATCACAATGCTTTGTTTTAATTAGACAGTCGGATTCCCCAAGTCCGTGCCAGTTCTGAATTGATTGTTAATTGATAATCGTTATAATTTAAAAGAACTAATTGGTTACCCAATTAGTATTCTTAAAAATTTTAGCAAGAAAGTTCCACAATTGGCTACGTAACTAAACTATCCGGGGAACAAGAAACTACCATAAATGATAGAAACTCTATTTACCCAGAACGAGCACATAAACCATGTTATTGTTTCCCAATCAAGCCCGACTATCTCAATCTTCAGAGCCAATCCTTATCCCGAAGTTACGGATCTAATTTGCCGACTTCCCTTACCTACATTATTCTATCGACTAGAGACTCTTCACCTTGGAGACCAGCTGCGGATATTGGTACGGCCTGTTGAGAAGTTTGCGTGTCCCCACCATAAATTTTCAAGGTCCGAGGAGAAAATATCGACACAACAGTATATGTCATGCTCTTCTAGCCCATCTACCATATCTCTCTGCGAAAGACTTCCATGGTAGTACGGCTATAAAACAGAAAAGAAAACTCTTCCGATACCTCTCGACGGCTTCTTTATGGTCGTTCCTGTTGCCAGGATGAGCACGAGGCCCATATTTAATAACAAACGGATACTCAACAGGTTACGGAATTGGAACCGTATTCCCTTTCGTTCAAAATTATTCAAGTGTATTAATTTTCCAAAATTTTAAATATTGACAACTTTTACTTGAAAATTTTCGGCTTTCGCCTTGAACTTAGGACCGACTAACTCGTGATCAACCACTGTTCACACGAAACCCTTCTCCACTTCAGTCCTCCAAGGTCTCATTCGATTATTTGCTACTACCACCAAGATCTGTACCAATGACGGCTCCATGCAGGCTTACGCCAAACACTTCTATGCACACCATTGTACCTTCCTACTCACTAAAGTTTCAAAATTTATATTACAAGTAATATAAATCATCTACTTTAGCGGTAATGTATAGGTATACAACTTAAGCGCCATCCATTTTAAGGGCTAGTTGCTTCGGCAGGTGAGTTGTTACACACTCCTTAGCGGATTTCGACTTCCATGATCACCGTCCTGCTGTTTTAAGCAACCAACGCCTTTCATGGTTTCTGAATGAGTTGTTAATTTGGGCACCGTAACATTACGTTTGGTTCATCCCACAGCGCCAGTTCTGCTTACCAAAAGTGGCCCACTGGGCACATTATATCATAACCTTAAACTTCATATCAAGAAAGTTAAGGTTCTTACCCATTTAAAGTTTGAGAATAGGTTAAGATCGTTTCGACCCTAAGGCCTCTAATCATTCGCTTTACCAGATAAGATTATTTTATACAACAGTTAAATGCACCAGCTATCCTGAGGGAAACTTCGGAAGGAACCAGCTACTAGATGGTTCGATTGGTCTTTCGCCCCTATACTCAATTCTGACAATCGATTTGCACGTCAGAACTGTTTCGGTCTTCCATCAGGGTTTCCCCTGACTTCAACCTGATCAAGTATAGTTCACCATCTTTCGGGTCACAGCATATATGCTCAAGGTACGTTCCAGTTAGAGGCATAAATAATATAAATATTATCATACATAACTATATAGAACGCCCCGGGATTGTGTTAATTAACTATAAATAGTTAAAAAACTAATCCCATTAATAGTCAAGTTAATTACGCTATTAGGTTTTTATCCCAATAACTTGCACATATGTTAGACTCCTTGGTCCGTGTTTCAAGACGGGTCCCGAAGGTATCCTGAATCTTTCGCATTGTTAATCATACAAGTGCATATAATAAACACAAAAATCAATGATAATCATGCCATTATATAATTCCGAAAAATTAACGCACTGTATTCATATAAATCTATCAGCACTTTATCAAATTTATGACATTTATTTTATGTTAAAATGCAAGCATTTTAATTTAAATAAGCAATTGACTAAAATTTTTTGATAAATTAATTGATACTAATAGATTACAATGTCCTTATATGGAAAAAATGCACACTATTATTATAATATTGTTTAAATATTACAATTTTAATGATGAATTTTCCATAATGGATATTCAGGTTCATCGGGCTTAACCTCTAAGCAGTTTCACGTACTATTTAACTCTCTATTCAGAGTTCTTTTCAACTTTCCCTCACGGTACTTGTTTACTATCGGTCTCATGGTTATATTTAGTTTTAGATGGAGTTTACCACCCACTTAGTGCTGCACTATCAAGCAACACGACTCTTTGGAAACACCATCTAATAATCATTAACGTTATACGGGCCTGGCACCCTATGGGTAAATGGCCTCATTTAAGAAGGACTTAAATCGTTAATTTCTCATACTAGAATATTGATGTTCCATACACTGCATCTCACATTTGCCATATAGACAAAGTGACTTAGTGCTGAACTGATTTCTTTTCGCTCGCCGCTACTAAGAAAATCCTTGTTAGTTTCTTTTCCTCCCCTAATTAATATGCTTAAATTCAGGGGGTAGTCCCATATGAGTTGAGGTTGTATAATTATACTTATATATTAGTTATTATAAAACATGATGATTATAATAACAATTTGAAATATACTATAATTTTGAAGTTCCATAATATTGACAAATGTTTTATTCTTTATCTCATCATAAATAAGAGGCAATTCTAGTTAAAAAAAAAATTCTTTATGCTAGACATTCCTCAGTATTATTTGAATAAAATAAAGAATATATAATTCTTCAAATTTTCTCATACAAATATATACAACAAGAGAAGTATAGATATTTCGTTATTTATTTTAATATTATGAATATATTATGAGTAAATGTTTTGCAACATTACAATATATATTATCAATAATATACCATATGCTTAAAATTTCGAAAAATTTTAAACAACTTATTTAGCATAGTCTTACAACCCTCAACCATATGTAGTCCAAGCAGCACTCTAAAATTAATTAAAGTACATAACAGCATGGACTGCGATATGCGTTCAAAATGTCGATGTTCATGTGTCCTGCAGTTCACACGATGACGCACAGTTTGCTGCGTTCTTCATCGACCCATGAGCCGAGTGATCCACCGCTTAGAGTAATACAAATTTTTGGTTTATTTCATTACGTCATATATTCTTTTATTGAAAGAAATTAAAAATACACCATTTTACTGGCATATATCAATTCCTTCAATAATTTTTTATACCTAAAAATGTTGCGAAATATCTTAGTTTTACATAATCAATGAAAATACGGTATATGACAACTATATAAAATATATTTAATTGTATTATAATCGATATATGTAAAGCATTAACCTGAACAAACAGGTACAACATTATATTTTAGGTTGTTGCGTTTATACAATGTATGCGCATGTTAATAATGAACAATACATTTGTGCAACGCATGTATATTATGGCACATATGTTACGAACTGGTTGTTACTCGGTGGGCCGCGCCGACTAGCTCATCGGAACTATTCACGGGTGTGGTTCCAACCCTGGCCCGCAGTTCGCACAATCGATAAATCATCGCTAAACTGCCGCTGCAGCTCAATTACCATCGCTATCGACAAAAGAAAACAAACAACGCAAAAGGAACGACGGCGACGAAAACTGCAACAATAAATACAACAGGTACGTAAAATTACATTACAAACAGAAAACAACACTAATCCTTCTTCCGTTCGAACAGGGACCATTTGCTGGACCCGGGCGTACCCTCCCTTCCTGAGACGGCATGCATTCCTCGTCTCCCATATGTTGGCCACCCGAACGGGCCAATCTCAGCCTGCGTTGGACATCTCGCTTCCCCTCCCCTTGCACAAAAAAACTTAGCCGGACATCATCTTCGTTCTCATGGCAAATATAATTTCAATTTCTTAGTTTCTATTGACATTCTGACTAATTTTAATATTTTATATTTACAGTTTTCTTGACGACATTAAAACGGCAACAATGAAGTGAGACACAAATAAACAGACAGACCAGGAACACAACGATGTTGCCACCAAAGGCAAGATGCTGGAGCGGAGACGCCGCGGAATGAACAAAATAAATATGTATAGAAATATATATATATATGTGAATTGGTAAGTGTTTTTAATTTATGTGTAATAAGTTTTGTAATATATTGTGTTGTAATTCAGTAAATGTAATATTTATCGCTTAATTGCTACCTTGCCTACCTAAAGAGCTCTCTGGGTGGGTAAAGGGGCGAATATTGTTGGTGCTTGTGTATATATATATATGTAAATATACAATATCTAGTGTATATTGTTGTGTGTTTTTAAATTGTTATAGAATCGTGTTGTTCCTAAACTGTTGTTTTAAAATTTTACAGATTTTTTATTTTTATTTACTTTACTTTACTTTAAGTTTTAATTTTACTTTAATATTTATATTTTACTTGAAATTTTTATTATTTTTTTTTTACTTTACTTAAACTTTTATTATGTTTTACTTTACTTGAATTTTTTTATTTTTATTTACTTTAAACAAATTGTATTGTAAATTCAACTTAGTTTTACTTTAATTTTAAGGAATTATAATTTATGATTTCGTTTTGTTCGATTTATTTCTTTTTTTGTATGACGTTCGATTTCCTTTTTTTTATGACAATAAACATTAACACATTTTTATTAAAATTATCGTGAAAATGTATTTCCTGGGGCGGCACAGGGACAGGAAGATACTTTCTTGCAGCTCTTCATAGTAAAACAAGGTTGCCAACGATGTGGCGGAGTAATTGGAAACGACTCACTCGGGTCTGCCTGGATGAGACTTCTGCTGATTCAAAGACGGGTTTGAAGCTTCCCCCACTGATGCTGGAGCTGGCACGTTGGTCCAACGCCGCTGATGTCAGACGCCCTCCGCGTCGACTGGCAACCGTCGTCCCTCACACAGCAGGCAATCCGGCACAGCTCGCCGAAGGTGATTAATTAACTCAGCACACGGTCGCGGGAACAGTTTCTAATGGCACGGGAGCGTAGAATGTGATCTAACGCTGCTCAAAGTGCGGACAAACTTTTGACTCCCGACAAAAAAAAAAATTGCAACCTTTGCTGACCGCTGGCAAAATCGAACTCCGTCCGCATGTTCTGCAGCAACGTGGTTTGATGAAAATTTGCCAATTCCTTTTGTCCTATTCATCCCACCGTTGCTGCAGTTTGAGTCTAATTTGACTCAATTGCATCGAGGCATGAAGGGTAGCGCATATGTGCTGTCTCGTTTTGGAGTTGCTACCTATCCCTGTCTAGCAGAACATCTGGAGTTGCCACTCCCCCCGCAGACTACTCGCCGCATTTGACGATATCACCTATCGATAACTAGGTGAGCGACCCCCCCCCTAGAGTCTATCCAGCTGGCACAAACGATAGGCGATAAATACATAACAACACCCCCCCCCTAGATCGTTTGTGCCCAATCGGCCTCCTGAACAGCGCCCAACGTAGGCCACACCCACGACTAACGCCTACTCTGCCACCAGATGGAAACGACGGAACCTTCACCACCAACGCCAATCAAAGGTAAGCAAGCTCCAACTACGATCTCAGATCCTTGGCATGATACACTCCTAATCCTCTTCCTTGCAGATCCTCCAGTTCGTAGGCGTTGGTGCCTACTGCTCGAACGACGCGGCCCTTCAGGAACTTCCTTGCGAACTTAGCATTGAACGCCTTGCTGAAGTTGCTGAGTGCGAAGTTACGCCTCAAACCTCCTGTCCTGGTTCCAGATGAAAATGACGCGCACGCTGGTCATAGCGTTGTCGACTCCTCTCATACGCAGAGTGAAGATGCTGTTTCACCTGACCGCGGACTACTGCCAGCCTATCTTTCGCCTCTAAACCCGAGATGTCATGGTCGGAAAGGGATCTTAGCTTCCTGGCCAGTTTGTACGAAGACCCGTTCAAATACATGTGTTGGCCAAACACAGCAAAGAACGGAGTCACTCCGTGGCCGTATGTACTGCGTTCCTGATGGATACCTCCACTTCCGGTAAGTACGCGTCCCATTCTCTATGGTCCTGCTCTAAATACGTTCGTATTGCAGCTAGAACCGATCTGTTCACGCGTTCGGCGGCGTTGCTCTGAGGAGAATACACGGGCGTGCGCAGATGTATTATCCCAAACGCTTTGATCATCGCCTCAAAGGATTTGGAGATAAATTGCCGCCCATTATCCGAGTGTATTACCTCTGGAACGCCGAACTTAAAGAACACTTCGTCTGCTGCAGAAGCTTCTCTCATCGCCTTCAGAAAAGTGAATTTGGAAAAGTGATCCACGACGATAAATATCCAGGCGTGTCCGCGCTTCGATCGTGGATACTTCCCAAGGAAGTCAATGTAAAGTTTCTGAAAAGGACGATCGGTAAGTACCTCTTTTCCGATTCCTACCTGGGTGCGATAATTCTGAGCCTTCGTCTCCTTGCAGGTTTCGCATTTCCGCACGAAGTCGCGAACTTGAATCGTCATCCCGGGCCAATAAAATTGCCTGCGCAATGCATGGAGCGTTTTTCCCATTCCTCCATGAGCTGCGGTCTCCTCAGCGTGAGCTTTTTGGATGAGTCCGGCTGTCAGCGATTCCGGAACCCACAACTTCCAAGTCGTGCCCTCCACTTCATCATCCAGCGTCTCGTCTCGGGTTCTCTTGAAGATGAATCCGTCCTGGACCTTCAAATCGGGCAATCGATGTTGGTTGCTTGTCACCTCGTTTACCAACTCCTGATACTCGGCGGACTCGAACTCCAGAGTTTCGAACCCCAGCAGACTCTCCGGTGTGACCTCCACTTCTTCCACACTCCGGATAACGTGTCAGCAACGACGTTATCGGCGCCTTTCCTATACCGCATCGTGAATGGAAAGATTGCAGCTCCACTGACCATCTGGCTAGTCTCCCGGTCAAGTCTTTGAGACTCAAAAGCCACTGTAGGCTGGCGTGGTCGGTGATGACCGTGAATGGCATCATTTCCACATATGGTCGGAATCGATGGATCGCAAGCTTTGCGGCTAAGCACTCCTTCTCAGTCACCGTGTAGTTGATCTGATGTTTGTTCAACTTCGCTGAAAAGAATGCGATCGGCCTTTCCTGCTGCTCGTCATCCAGTTGAAAAAGCACAGCTCCAACGCCAAAGTGAGAGGCATCGCACTGAATGAAGAAGGGCCGTTTAAAGTCAGCATGGACTAACACTGGAGCTGTGGTGAGTGCATCCTTGAGCTTCTCCACCGCCTCTATGGCTTCATCACTAAGCTGGAATCTACTATTCTTCTTTTCAGCGCATCGGTCAATGGAACGGAGATCTCCGCGAAGTTTTAATGAACCGGCGATACCACCCCGCCGTACCTAGAAAACTCCTGAGCTCCTTCACATTTCTGGGGACAGGAATGTTTTTGATCGCCTCCACTCTGCCTGGATCCATCCTTAACGTTCCGCCACCTATGATGTAACCCAAATATTTGATGCTGCGGAAACAGAATTTGGATTTCGACATGCCAATCGTGAGGTTGGCCTTTTTCAAACACTCTGCGACCAATCGGAGATATTTGATGTGCGTCTGAAAATCTGCTGAAATGATGAGGAGATCGTCCAAGTACACGAAGACGTTGGATCTCAATGTCGCTGGGATCACCTTGTCCATGAGCCTGCATAATTGCTGTGCTGCGTTGCAGAGACCGAATGGCATGTGCCTGAACTGGTACAGTGGTCTCCCGGGTACTGTAAACGCCGTATACGATCTGCTCTTCTCCTCCAGCTCGATCTGCCAAAACGCGAACTTCAAGTCGACGCTCGAGATGTAGTGCGTCTCGTCGATGCGGGATAAGATGCCTTCTATGCATGGAAGTGGGTAAGCATCCTTTACGGTTAAGCTATTTAGCTTACGGGCATCTAAACAAAATCTGTTTTTCCAGGTCGCATCACTACGGTCGTACGGTTGCTCCAGGGACTGTCGCTTTCTTCGATAATGCCCAATTGCAGCATCTTATCGACTTCAGCCCACACGATCTCCTGTTTGGCCGGCGACAGAGGATAATGTCGGTCCTTCACGGGTTCGGTTCCTTCAATCAGCTGTATCCGATGCTGTAGCAGGTGAGTCTTTCCTAAACCGTCCTTCTCAAACTGGAGAAATTCGCGTTTAACGGCCTCCAACTGACTCTCCTGCCCTCTTCCAGGTTCCACATCTCCGGATCAGACACGACATCATCCTCGTCCTGATAGTAGGCGACGTCAGGGTTGCTCACAGTGACTTCGGAAGCCTCTGGACGCACATCGACATCGGGTGGTGCCTGAGCACTCCAGGAGCGATTTCAAACGCCCTCCAGAAATCGATTCCCAGATACAAATCTTGCTGCAGGTCAGGGCACATGTAAAATACGATATCCTCTGTTCTAACCTTGTATTTTACAGGCAGCACAACACGTCCCAAAATTGGACGACTGGCTCCTGCCGCTGTCCTCACCATCGACGTGTATGGCTGCACCGTCCATCCCAGCTCATCCACCAATTCCCGACATCCTTTTCCCAGCAGACTGACCGACGCTCCCGTGTCTAGAAGACCTTTCATCCTACGTCCCTGGATCTCCACATCTGCAAACACTCGTGGATCCGTGTTGTCGTCTCGCCGTACAGCCTCGATGACCTGTCGCCTCGTCAATCGTCGTTGCCGGAAACGCGCTCTAGCCTTTAAGATGCGTCGCGTGGCTAGTGTCATACCCTCCAGCTGTCGCTCGCCAAAAATTCTATTCCGGGCCGACATGTATGCCCGGACACGTTCTTCATATGGCAAGCCTCGTAAATTTTTTCCTCTTGTGAGGTAATTATCCTTATTGGATGTATTAAATGTTTCCTTATCCGTAACCTTATAAATACTATACTCCAGTGGCTTATCTATTTTATTTCCAGATCCTGATGCCGTCTCCTTCTCTACCTCCTCTGGCCGGAACTCCACTCCTTCCTTTCTGCGGTCGCCGTTCCCGAACGCGTTTGTCCCGCTCTCACCGCGCTCTCTCGGGAGTTTCCCGGACAATTTACGCATTCCGGGCAGAGCGTATCCGGTTTCCCGCACCGATAGCAGAAGATTTTCCGCTCTTTGGAGAGACAATCCCGGAAACTGTGTCCAAGTTGGCGGCAGTTCCAACATTCGATCTTGGATCGCACGGAAGCCTCTTCAACATCCTCTAGCGGCGGCTCTGGTGGACGCGGTGGAATCTCAACCTCATGGACTGAGTGTCTGGGGCCCTGTGAATAGCGCGGCTGCTGAGTATATCCGGATCTCGTCCTACGACCCAAATTTCTCTCTACCTCGATGCACTCTTGACGCAGTTCGTCCACGGTGATTATATCCATCGCGTAGATATATTTCGCCAGGCTCTCCTTCAACCCTCGTTTTATCATCCTTACGAGTTCGCGCTCCTTCATCGGCCTCTGGAAACGCGAGGCAAGTTGACGCATGCCATGAATATAGTCATCGGCTGACTCGCTGGACTGCTGCTCCCGCTGCACTAGCTCCTGCATGATGTCATGCTCCGTCTGGTAGCCTCTGAATCGGTCCATCAGAGCTGGGCGTAGTTGCGACCAATTGTCGGCTCTAGAGTGCTTTACGTGCACCCAATACCACTCGCGCGCTCGACCAGACAAGAGGCTGTGGAACCCACGCAGAACATCTCTCCACGGGCACTGATATTGCCTTTGCAGGAACTCCACGCGGAAAACGAAGTCCTCGACGGAGTGCATGGGATCCTCGCCATCGAACTTCAAATTCCATCGCTCCAGCTTCAGGTGAGTGCGCTCACGAGCGTGGTACTGCATATTGTCTTCCCGATATTCATCCCTCTCCTCTCGTTCTGCCCAGGGTTCCTGCCTGTTGGATTTCTCCAGTTCGTTGCCTGCGGATCCGGCACGACCGGTGGACTGCCAAACTCCGGCTGTCGAACCTGCAAGGATTGCCTTGGCGTCACTGGCGGTGGAATATTTGTCGAACGGTGCCCTTCCGCACGTTTCGGGATGGCTCCTGTGTTCGGTGCTGGTGCTGCCGAGGCTTCGGTGCTCGAATTTGGTGCCCGTTCGTCCGGATGCGTCGCTGCGGAGGCTTCGGTCCTCGAGCCACCATTCGGAGGCCTTAGTCTGTCGTTTATTAGCTTCATCATTTCTAAAATTGGGCTCGGATGTCCTCGCGCAGGACTCGCTTATTTCATCTCGCAACGAGCTCCGATATGTTTGATGCATCGCAGCAACCGCGACGTTTACGGCAGATTCGAGCACCGTGTCTCTGCGGCTCCTTCGGATATTGAAGGTCTTGACCGGCCGCCTCTTTCTCCCACTGGATCAATTCTTCGGCAGATGGAGGCTGCCTCTCTGGGAATCCGCGAAAGTTCATCGGAGTCCTTGCTAAACCCCCGACGGACGTGGTGGTTGTTGAGCCGGCGCTCCCTGAGCTTCCCAACCTGATTCTTCGGCCATGATAAAGGGAAAGAAACCTGATCGCCCTCACACAATATTTTTAAGAGAATCTATCTAGAACAATTGGAGTATAGGAAATAACTATGTACGAATCCTAGCGAATAAATAAATAAATAATATCTAAATAAATACGATTGTTAATTCGATTTATTGCTAATAGCAAAACAAAATTTAATTACGCACAAAAAAATTAAATAAATAAATAAATAATAAATAATAAATAAATAAATAAACTGTAATTATTGAAAAACAATGTTCCAATTTTTCCCAAAAAAAATATAACAACTAACGGGAGAGAAAACAAAACTAACACAGGCTAACCAACATTTTACTACGCACAATTCGAACCTTGGACAAACATTTAAGCATTGGTGAAATGCACAGTTCCTCAAGCGATTGAGGAACGACATCCCAGCAACGCTAATTGCATTCTACTCGGCTTCTGTCTCACTTCTGGCCACAATCGGGGTGCGCTGTGAGGCAGGTGCGACGCAGGAGTGATCCTATATCACCCTGGGACACCTGTCACCAAAGCTCTGCTAAGCTATGGCCAGCACATTCCCGACGTGAACCAGAAGGAGACAGAACGAATAGTTTGGTATGAATAAATAAATGAATAAATAATAAATAAACTAACTGGACACAACAAAACAAACTAACCTAATATCACAGTTTATCACAGAACGTTTTGATATTGCACGGATGCCACCAGGCTACGATACCCGGTTGCATACACTTCGTCAACATACGAAGGTGTCAACCGGTACCATCCGAACCATATCATTTCGTTCCGCATCACCGTAACATAGATTAGTCTATGGTTCCATCGTACTCCGGGATTACGCCGCACTCTGAGCGATTATTGGCCACCTATCGTGCCACATAAGACATCGGAGGCGCGAATCCCGGATACGAGGGAATTTGCATTTATAGCAATTTATTATCATCTTTTTTTTTAAATTGGGCGCCATATTGTTACGAACTGGTTGTTACTCGGTGGGCCGCGCCGACTAGCTCATCGGAACTATTCACGGGTGTGGTTCCAACCCTGGCCCGCAGTTCGCACAATCGATAAATCATCGCTAAACTGCCGCTGCAGCTCAATTACCATCGCTATCGACAAAAGAAAACAAACAACGCAAAAAGGAACGACGGCGACGAAAAACTGCAACAATAAATACAACAGGTACGTAAAAATTACATTACAAACAGAAAACAACACTAATCCTTCTTCCGTTCGAACAGGGACCATTTGCTGGACCCGGGCGTACCCTCCCTTCCTGAGACGGCATGCATTCCTCGTCTCCCATATGTTGGCCACCCGAACGGGCCAATCTCAGCCTGCGTTGGACATCTCGCTTCCCCTTCCCTTGCACAAAAAAAACTTAGCCGGACATCATCTTCGTTCTCATGGCAAATATAATTTCAATTTCTTAGTTTCTATTGACATTTGACTAATTTTAATATTTTATATTTACAGTTTTCTTGACGACATTAAAACGGCAACAATGAAGTGAGACAAAATAAACAGACAGACCAGGAACACAACGATGTTGCCACCAAAGGCAAGATGCTGGAGCGGAGACGCCGCGGAATGAACAAAATAAATATGTATAGAAATATATATATATGTGAATTGGTAAGTGTTTTTAATTTATGTGTAATAAGTTTTGTAATATATTGTGTTGTAATTTAGTAAATGTAATATTTATCGCTTAATTGCTACCTTGCCTACCTAAAGAGCTCTCTGGGTGGGTAAAGGCGAATATTATTTGTGCTTGTGTATATATATATATGTAAATATACAATATCTAGTGTATATTGTTGTGTGTTTTTAAATTGTTATAGAATCGTGTTGTTCCTAAACTGTTGTTTTAAAATTTTACAGATTTTTTATTTTTATTTACTTTACTTTACTTTAAGTTTTAATTTTACTTTAATATTTATATTTTACTTGAAATTTTTATTATTTTTTTTTTACTTTACTTAAACTTTTATTATGTTTTACTTTACTTGAATTTTTTTATTTTATTTACTTTAAACAAATTGTATTGTAAATTCAACTTAGTTTTACTTTAATTTTAATGCATTATAATTTATGATTTTGTTTTGTTCGATTTATTTCTTTTTTTGTATGACGTTCGATTTTTTTTTTATGACAATAAACATTAACACATTTTGATTAAAATTATCGTGAAAATGTATTTCCTGGGGCACAGGGACAGGAAGATACTTTCTTGCAGCTCTTCATAGTAAAACAAGGTTGCCAACGATGTGGCGGAGTAATTGGAAACGACTCACTGGGTCTGCCTGGATGAGACTTCTGCTGATTCAAAGACGGGTTTGAAGCTTCCCCACTGATGCTGGAGCTGGAACGTTGGTCCAACGCCGCTGATGTCAGACGCCCTCCGCGTCGACTGGCAACCGTCGTCCTCACACAGCAGGCAATCCGGAGCACAGCTCGCCGAAGGTGATTAATTAACTCAGCACACGGTCGCGGGAACAGTTTCTAATGGCACGGGAGCGTAGAATGTGATCTAACGCTGCTCAAAGTGCGGACAAACTTTTTGACTCCCGACAAAAAAAAAAAATTGCAACCTTTGCTGACCGCTGGCAAAATCGAACTCCCGTCCGCATGTTCTGCAGCAACGTGGTTTGATGAAAATTTGCCAATTCCCTTTTTGTCCTATTCATCCCACCGTTGCTGCAGTTTGAGTCTAATTTGACTCAATTGCATCGAGGGCATGAAGGGTAGCGCATATGTGCTGTCTCGTTTTGGAGTTGCTACCTATCCCTGTCTAGCAGAACATCTGAGTTGCCACTCCGCAGACTACTCGCCGCATTTGACGATATCACCTATCGATAACTAGGTGAGCGACCCCCCCTAGAGTCTATCCAGCTGGCACAAACGATAGGCGATAAATACATAACACATATACACGCAGTTAATAATTTGTCTTGCCCAAAACACATAAAAATGTGTAAAATACATTTATACAATATGAATATGACAAATAAAATTTATAACAAAGTAATTTTATTGTATAAAATATACATTACAATACACAATTTCAAATGTTTGAGCAAAGTAAATTATTTATTTTATTATTGACAATTAAAAATTTTTCTTTTATTTTCTTTAAAATATATTTCTATATATTAATGAAAAAAAAAAATTTTTATTTTATTAACGGTTAGATGCATTATACAATAATGATCCTTCCGCAGGTTCACCTACGGAAACCTTGTTACGACTTTTACTTCCTCTAAATAATCAAGTTCGGTCAACTTTTGCGAAACAACCGTAACACACAAGGCGTCACAGTGATCACGTCCGGAGACCTCACTAAATAATTCAATCGGTAGTAGCGACGGGCGGTGTGTACAAAGGGCAGGGACGTAATCAATGCGAGTTAATGACTCACACTTACTGGGAATTCCAAGTTCATGTGAACAGTTTCAGTTCACAATCCCAAGCATGAAAGTGGTTCAGCGGTTTACCCGGACCTCTCGGTCTAGGAAATACACGTTGATACTTTCATTGTAGCGCGCGTGCAGCCCAGGACATCTAAGGGCATCACAGACCTGTTATTGCTCAATCTCATTATTGCTAGACGCAATTTGTCCATTTAAGAAGCTAGTGTCCTTATAATGGGACAAACCAACAGGTACGGCTCCACTTATATAAACACATTCAAACACAATAAACATTTTACTGCCACCATGAATGAAGGCTATATAAGCTTCAACACCATAATCCTGAAGATATCTATTTAATATATTTGAGTCTCGTTCGTTATCGGAATTAACCAGACAAATCACTCCACGAACTAAGAACGGCCATGCACCACCACCCATAGATTCGAGAAAGAGCTATCAATCTGTCTTACACACTTATGTTCGGACCTGGTAAGTTTTCCCGTGTTGAGTCAAATTAAGCCGCAGGCTCCACTCCTGGTGGTGCCCTTCCGTCAATTCCTTTAAGTTTCAGCTTTGCAACCATACTTCCCCCGGAGCCCAAAAGCTTTGGTTTCCCGGGAAGCGACTGAGAGAGCCATAAAAGTAGCTACACCCAATTGCTAGCTGGCATCGTTTATGGTTAGAACTAGGGCGGTATCTGATCGCCTTCGAACCTCTAACTTTCGTTCTTGATTAATGAAAACATCTTTGGCAAATGCTTTCGCTTAAGTTAGTCTTACGACGGTCCAAGAATTTCACCTCTCGCGTCGTAATACTAATGCCCCCAAACTGCTTCTATTAATCATTACCTCTTGATCTGAAAACCAATGAAAGCAGAACAGAGGTCTTATTTCATTATCCCATGCACAGAATATTCAGGCATTTGAAGCCTGCTTTAAGCACTCTAATTTGTTCAAAGTAATTGTACCGGCCCACAATAACACTCGATGAAGAGCACTAATGCAGGTTTTTAAATAGGAGGAACATATAAAAAAATACAAGTATTTAATTACATATAAGAACTCCACCGGTAATACGCTTACATACATAAAGGTATAGTACTAACTACAATTGTAAGTTGCACTACCCGTATGAAGCACAAGTTCAACTACGAACGTTTTAACCGCAACAACTTTAATATACGCTATTGGAGCTGGAATTACCGCGGCTGCTGGCACCAGACTTGCCCTCCAATAGGTCCTTGTTAAAGGATTTAAAGTGTACTCATTCCAATTACAGGGCCTCGGATATGAGTCCTGTATTGTTATTTTTCGTCACTACCTCCCCGAGCTGGGAGTGGGTAATTTACGCGCCTGCTGCCTTCCTTAGATGTGGTAGCCGTTTCTCAGGCTCCCTCTCCGGAATCGAACCCTGATTCCCCGTTACCCGTTGCAACCATGGTAGTCCTAGATACTACCATCAAAAGTTGATAGGGCAGACATTTGAAAGATCTGTCGTCGGTACAAGACCATACGATCTGCATGTTATCTAGAGTTCAACCAGTGTAACGATCTTGCGATCGCTTGGTTTTAGCCTAATAAAAGCACACGTTCCAAAAGGTCCGTGTTTTAATTGCATGTATTAGCTCTAGAATTACCACAGTTATCCAAGTAACTGTTAACGATCTAAGGAACCATAACTGATATAATGAGCCTTTTGCGGTTTCACTTTTATTTCGTGTGTACTTAGACATGCATGGCTTAATCTTTGAGACAAGCATATAACTACTGGCAGGATCAACCAGAATAATGTGTTATTTCTATGTGTAAATATTTTTACACATATAAATATTTTTAAATATGTAATAGACATGACAACTCATTAATATTTTTGAATAAATATGACATGCATATAGAGAACGAATATGGCTAAATTTAAATAGCAATCATGTTCGTTAGTTATAAAAAAAACTTACACATTTTTTTTATAAATATATATATATACAAAATATATACATATTAATTTGTTCAAAAATATCTTTATATTTACACTTACTTAATATAAATTCATCACACGTACATTATTTAAATTCAAAATAAATTGAATAAAAATTTATTTAATTTTGATTACAAATTGATAATTTATCTACATTTTGTATATATGTGTTAATAAATATTATATTAAATAAAACCTTTATCCACAATATATTTACATTGTGTTAAAGTTTAATTATTTTAATTTCAATATACTATACATGTGCACACTGCCCTTGCATTGGAGAATCGAAAACATATGTAATTCAATTTTCCAACCAGGTAACACTAAACCACCAACCAATTATATATAAACCTGTTGGTGGTTCTATTTTAATGAAAGTTTATGCTTGCTAAATTAACGATAATGTGAAACCTATTTAGTATATATTGAAGAACAATATACCTTGGCCAATTCCACTATTATCTAACAATTGCATATTATTACCGCAGCCAAGCGTTCAAAGACAACAAATAACGAATAACTTTCATTTTCATTGACAACATTTATTATTATATGCGTCGAACACATATAATAGATGAACACACCCTGCTCACCATGTAAAGGTTTTTTGCCACGCTTTCTAAAATTCAATTAGTTTTTTAAATGCTACCTCTTAATATAATCAAGTGCATGCATCAATATATTTATGCACTATTAAACTTCATTATTTTTGCACCACACATTATAAATACCCAATGTCGGCAAGACAACACTCCACCGTCATATAATTTCGGTATGTTAAATTTTTCATATGACTTGCCTTGCGCGACACCACTCCACCTATATAGGTTTTTTTGCCACGCTTTCTAAAATTCAATTAGTTTTCAAATGCTACCTCTTAATTTAATCAAGTGCATGCATCAATATATTTATGCACTATTAAACTTCATTATTTTTGCACCACACATTATAAATACCCAATGCCGGCAAGACAACACTCCACCGTCATATAATTTCGGTATATTAAATTTTTTCATATGACTTGCCTTGCGCGACACCACTCCACCTATATAGGTTTTTTGCCACGCTTTCTAAAATTTACCATTTTTTCAAATGACAATTTTTATTTCTCATACCTATGCATATATTTATATAATAATGCACTGTAAAACTTCATTATTTTTGCACCACATATTATAAATATCCAATGCCGGCAAGACAACACTCCACCGTCATATAATTTCGGTATGTTAAATTTTTTCATATGACTTGCCTTGCGCGACACCACTCCACCTATATAGGTTTTTTGCCACGCTTTCTAAAATTCAATTAGTTTTTCAAATGCTACCTCTTAATTTAATCAAGTGCATGCATCAATATATTTATGCACTATTAAACTTCATTATTTTTGCACCACACATTATAAATACCCAATGCCGGCAAGACAACACTCCACCGTCATATAATTTCGGTATGTTAAATTTTTTCATATGACTTGCCTTGCGCGACACCACTCCACCTATATAGGTTTTTTGCCACGCTTTCTAAAATTTACCATTTTTTCAAATGACAATTTTTATTTCTCATACCTATGCATATATTTATATAATAATGCACTGTAAAACTTCATTATTTTTTGCACCACATATTATAAATATCCAATGCCGGCAAGACAACACTCCACCGTCATATAATTTCGGTATGTTAAATTTTTTCATATGACTTGCCTTGCGCGACACCACTCCACCTATATAGGTTTTTTGCCACGCTTTCTAAAATTTACCATTTTTTCAAAGGACGATCTGTTTTTCATACATAAATGTACTGTTATAAAATGTCTATGTCATATGAAAGTACTCTATTATATTGTTTATTTAAATGTCTGTCATATGAAAATATAATTTTACTTATATCAAATATGATTTATTTTTGTGGTCATATGAAATTTTTTTATTTTATGGGAGTTGATTTTATTTGTCATATAATATGGTTATGACATAAGAAAGTTGAATTTTTCTTGTCATATAAAATTTTTATGTCATATGAAATTTGACTTTTTCTTGTAGTCATATGAAATTTTTATTGTTATTTGAGAATTGTTATATTTTTGTCATATAATATGGTTATAAAAAATGAAAGTTGAATTTTACTTGTCATATGAAATTTGTCTCTTTTTGTTGTAGTCATATGAAATATTTATGTTTGAATTGTTCGTGTCATATGAAATTTTTATGTCTTGTGAAATTTGCCTTTTTTTTGTATTTATAAGAAATTTGTATGTTATATGAGATTTGTTTAATTCTTGTCATATTATATGGTTATGACAAATAAATGTTGAATTTTACATGTCATAAGAAATTTAACTTTATTTTGTAGTCATATGAAATTTTTATATTATTTGGGAGTTGACTTTGTTTTGTCATAAAATATGGCTGTGACTTAAGAAAGTTGAATTTTTCTTGTCATATGATATTTTATGTCATGAGAAATTTGACTTTATTTTGTAGTCATATGAAATTTTTTATGTTTGAATTTTTCTAGTCATATGAAATTTTTATGTCATGTGAAATTTGCCTTTTTTTGTATTTATATGAAATTTTTATGTTATATGAGATTTGTTTAATTCTTGTCATATTATATGGTTATGACAAATAAATGTTGAATTTTACATGTCCTAAGAAATTTAACTTTTTTGTAGTCATATGAAATTTTTGTTTGAATTTTTGCGTCATATGAAATTTTTATGTCATGTGAAAATTGATTTTTTTTTTTGTATTTTAATTTGAATTTTATTTAAATGAGATGTGTTTAATTATTGTCATATAATATGGTTATGACAAATAATAGTTAAATTTTACTTGTCATATAAAATTTGACTCTTTTCTTTGTAGTCATATGAAATTTATGTGTTATATGAGAGTTGAATTTTTCTTGTCATATGAATTTTACTTGTCATATGAAATTTGTCTCTTTTTGTTGTAGTCATATGAAATATTTATGTTTGAATTGTTCGTGTCATATGAAATTTTTATGTCTTGTGAAATTTGCCTTTTTTTGTGTTTTATAAGAAATTTGTATGTTATATGAGATTTGTTTAATTCTTGTCATATTATATGGTTATGACAAATAAATGTTGAATTTTACATGTCATAAGAAATTTAACTTTATTTTGTAGTCATATGAAATTTTTTATATTATTTGGGAGTTGACTTTGTTTTGTCATAAAATATGGCTGTGACTTAAGAAAGTTGAATTTTTCTTGTCATATGATATTTTTATGTCATGAGAAATTTGACTTTATTTTGTAGTCATATGAAATTTTTATGTTTGAATTTTTCTAGTCATATGAAATTTTTATGTCATGTGAAATTTGCCTTTTTTTGTATTTATATGAAATTTTATGTTATATGAGATTTGTTTAATTCTTGTCATATTATATGGTTATGACAAATAAATGTTGAATTTACATGTCCTAAGAAATTTAACTTTTTTTGTAGTCATATGAAATTTTTTTGTTTGAATTTTTTGCGTCATATGAAATTTTTATGTCATGTGAAAATTGATTTTTTTTTTTTGTATTTTAATTTGAATTTTTATTTAAATGAGATGTGTTTAATTATTGTCATATAATATGGTTATGACAAATAATAGTTAAATATTACTTGTCATATAAAATTTGACTCTTTTCTTTGTAGTCATATGAAATTTATGTGTTATATGATAGTTGAATTTTTCTTGTCATATGAAATTTTTATGTCATATGAAATTTGACTTTTTTTTGTAGTCATATGAAATTTTATATGTTTGAATTTTTCGTGTCATATGAAATTCTTATGTCTTGTGAAATTTGCCTTTTTTTTGTATTTATAAGAAATTTTTATGTTATATGAGATTTGTTTAATTCTTGTCATATTATATGGTTATGACAAAAAAATGTTGAATTTTACATGTCATAAGAAATTTAACTTTTTTTTGTAGTCATATGAAATTTTTATATTATTTGGGAGTTGACTTTGTTTTGTCATAAAATATGGCTGTGACTTAAGAAAGTTGAATTTTTCTTGTCATATGATATTTTATGTCATGAGAAATTTGACTTTTATTTTGTAGTCATATGAAATTTTTATGTTTGAATTTTTCTAGTCATATGAAATTTTATGTCATGTGAAATTTGCCTTTTTTTGTATTTATATGAAATTTTTATGTTTTATGAGATTTGTTTAATTCTTGTCATATTATATGGTTATGACAAATAAATGTTGAATTTTACATGTCCTAAGAAATTTAACTTTTTTTGTAGTCATATGAAATTTTTTGTTTGAATTTTTTGCGTCATATGAAATTTTTATGTCATGTAAAATTGATTTTTTTTTTTTGTATTTTAATTTGAATTTTTATTTAAATGAGATGTGTTTAATTATTGTCATATAATATGGTTATGACAAATAATAGTTAAATATTACTTGTCATATAAAATTTGACTCTTTTCTTTGTAGTCATATGAAATTTATGTGTTATATGAGAGTTGAATTTTTCTTGTCATATGAATTTTACTTGTCATATGAAATTTGTCTCTTTTTGTTGTAGTCATATGAAATATTTATGTTTGAATTGTTCGTGTCATATGAAATTTTTATGTCTTGTGAAATTTGCCTTTTTTTGTATTTATAAGAAATTTGTATGTTATATGAGATTTGTTTAATTCTTGTCATATTATATGGTTATGACAAATAAATGTTGAATTTTACATGTCATAAGAAATTTAACTTTATTTTGTAGTCATATGAAATTTTTATATTATTTGGGAGTTGACTTTGTTTTGTCATAAAATATGGCTGTGACTTAAGAAAGTTGAATTTTTCTTGTCATATGATATTTTTATGTCATGAGAAATTTGACTTTTATTTTGTAGTCATATGAAATTTTATGTTTGAATTTTTCTAGTCATATGAAATTTTATGTCATGTGAAATTTGCCTTTTTTTTGTATTTATATGAAATTTTTATGTTATATGAGATTTGTTTAATTCTTGTCATATTATATGGTTATGACAAATAAATGTTGAATTTTACATGTCCTAAGAAATTGAACTTTTTTTTGTAGTCATATGAAATTTTTTTGTTTGAATTTTTTGCGTCATATGAAATTTTTATGTCATGTGAAATTGATTTTTTTTTTTGTATTTTAATTTGAATTTTTATTTAAATGAGATGTGTTTAATTATTGTCATATAATATGGTTATGACAAATAATAGTTAAATATTACTTGTCATATAAAATTTGACTCTTTTCTTTGTAGTCATATGAAATTTATGTGTTATATGATAGTTGAATTTTTCTTGTCATATGAAATTTTTATGTCATATGAAATTTTTATGTCATATGAAATTTGACTTTTTTTGTAGTCATATGAAATTTTATATGTTTGAATTTTCGTGTCATATGAAATTCTTATGTCTTGTGAAATTTTTTTTTTTTGTATTTATAAGAAATTTTATGTTATATGAGATTTGTTTAATTCTTGTCATATTATATGGTTATGACAAAAAATGTTGAATTTACATGTCATAAGAAATTTAACTTTTTTGTAGTCATATGAAATTTTTATATTATTTGGGAGTTGACTTTGTTTTGTCATAAAATATATTGTGACTTAAGAAAGTTGAATTTTTCTTGTCATATGATATTTTTATGTCATGAGAAATTTGACTTTTATTTTGTAGTCATATGAAATTTTTATGTTTGAATTTTTCTAGTCATATGAAATTTTATGTCATGTGAAATTGCCTTTTTTTTGTATTTATATGAAATTTTTATGTTATATGAGATTTGTTTAATTCTTGTCATATTATATGGTTATGACAAATAAATGTTGAATTTTACATGTCCTAAGAAATTGAACTTTTTTTTGTAGTCATATGAAATTTTTTTGTTTGAATTTTTTGCGTCATATGAAATTTTTATGTCATGTGAAAATTGATTTTTTTTTCTTTGTATTTTAATTTGAATTTTTATTTAAATGAGATGTGTTTAATTATTGTCATATAATATGGTTATGACAAATAATAGTTAAATTTTACTTGTCATATAAAATTTGACTCTTTTCTTTGTAGTCATATGAAATTTATGTGTTATATGAGAGTTGAATTTTTCTTGTCATATGAAATTTTTATGTCATATGAAATTTGACTTTTTTAGTCATATGAAATTTATATGTTTGAATTTTCGTGTCATATGAAATTCTTATGTCATGTGAATATGAAATTTTATGTCATGTGAAATTTGACTTTATTTTGTAGTCATATGAAATTGTTGTGTTATATGAGATTTGTTTAATTTTTGTCGTATAATATGGCTATGACAAATAATAGTTAAATTTTACTAGTCATATGAAATTTATGTGTTATATGAGAGTTGACTTTTTATTTGTCATATAATATGGTTTTGACTAAATAAAAGTTGAATTTTTCTTGTCATGAGAAATTTGACTTTTTTTTTGTAGTCATATGAAATTTTATATGTTTGAATTTTTCGTGTCATATAAAATTCTTATGTCATGTGAATATGAAATTTTTATGTCATGTGAAATTTGACTTTATTTTGTAGTCATATGAAATTGTTGTGTTAATATGGTTGTGACATAATAAAGTTAAATTTTACTTGTCGTATGAAATTTATGTGTTATATGAGAGTTGACTTTGTTTTTTTGTCATATAGTATGGTTATGACATAGGAAAGTTGAATTTTCTAGTCACTTTACTTTTTTTTTAAGTGAAAGTTAAATTTATTTTGAAATTCCTTTGTCATACTTTAAATACCGACGTTTATCAAAATATGTTCATATTTTCATGAACAAATTATAATCACAAGCTATAATATTATAATATAATAGAGAGGCTTACGGGGCACAGTAAGAGAATCTCGTTAAATCTTTTCAAATGCGTCACTATTTTGATGACAAGACAGTTGGCTACCAATATAAACATATTTTAATATACATCAGAAAATAATATATTATCTTATTGTTTCAATCACACCAAAATTATTTCTTCAACATATTTTCATGCACAAATTTATAATCACAAGCTATAATATTATGTAGAAACTTAGGGACACAGTAAGAATCTCAATAAATCTTTTCAAATGCGTCACTATTATGATGACGAGACAATTGGCTACCGATATATACATATTTTAAATATATACGTGTTTATCAAAATTTCTTTAATATACTCCAGAAATGAATTTCTTTTTTTTTTATTAAGTGTTAAGACAAAATTATTTCTCCAACACATTTCCATTCACAAATTTTTTAACACAAGCTATAAGTTATAATATTACATCGAAACAACTTACGGACACAGTAAGAACCTCATTAAATCTTATCAAATGCGTCACTAGTATGATGACGAGACAATTGGCTACCGATATAATCATATTTAGAGTATCGCCGTTAATCAAAATTTCTTTAATATACTTCACAGATTAATGCATTTTTAATTAAGTTTTGTTAATACAAAATTGTTTCTCCAACACATTTTCATTCACAAATTTACAATCACAAGCTATAAGTTGTAATATTATATTGAAGCTTACGGACACAGTAAGAATCTCATTAAATCTTTTCATATACGTCACTAATATGATGACGAGACAATTGGCTACCATTTTTATTTTATTTAAACTTTATATAAATCAATGAAATTATATATAATATATTTCTATTATATATATTTCATATATACATACATTTAAGTCTTTTAAATACGTCACTAATATGATGACGAGACATTTGGCTACCATTTCAAATGAAATTTTCATAAATCATATATGTATAAAAATACAGATATCATATGTTATACATTATATATAATATTTTATGCCCATAGACATATATATTATACATAGCATATACATACCATCCCTGTAAATATATATATATATTTATATATCTTTACATATTAATATGTGTGTTTATTGATCGATTTTTTAATTGTCGAATCATCAAGCAAAGGATAAGCTTCAGTGGATCGCAGTATGGCAGCTGCTCAACCACTTACAACACCTTGCCTGTTATAAAGTCGTTTACAATTGATTCTAGGCTTTGTCATTGTATTAAATAATGTTTTAATATATAACTAGCGCGGCATCAGGTGATCGAAGATCCTCCCAATTTACTATGTTATACGTAACATTGGCATCACATCCATTGTCGTCTATTAAATGAATAACAAACTTTTAATGGTTTAGAAGCCATACAATGCAAATTGCCCCTTATTTATCATTGCAGTCCAGCACGGATACGACCTTAGAGGCGTTCAGGCATAATCCAACGGACGTAGCGTCATACCACTGTTCGCTCGAACAAGTATTGTGCCATTGGTCCGTACCTGCGGTTCCTCTCGTACTACGCAGGAATGCTGTCGCAACAACGTTTTGTCATTAGTAGGGTAAAACTAACCTGTCTCACGACGGTCTAAACCCAGCTCACGTTCCCTTGCATGGGTGAACAATCCAACGCTTGGTGAATTTTGCTTCACAATGATAGGAAGAGCCGACATCGAAGGATCAAAAAAGCGACGTCGCTATGAACGCTTGGCCGCCACAAGCCAGTTATCCCTATGGTAACTTTTCTGACACCTCTTGTTAAAAACTCTTTAAACCAAAAGGATCGATAGGCCGAGCTTTTGCTGTCCCTGTGTTTACTGAACACCGAGATCAAGTCAGCATTTGCCCTTTTGCTCTATGTGTGGTTTCTGTCCGCACTGAGCTGGCCTTGGGACACCTCCGTTATTATTTGAGAGATGTACCGCCCCAGTCAAACTCCCTACCTGGCAATGTCCTTGAATTGGATCATACCTGAGTAATTGGAGTTATACCAAATTATTAAATCAAAAGTACATAAATGCACTCTCTCATTAAAGAATTTGTTTGCGATTATATAACAAACTCGTGATACTTTGATCAAGAAGCTTGCATCAAAACCCAATACCATAAGATATAATAAATATATCCGTATAATGGCTAGGAAATGATACACGTTCCATTTAATCAAGTAAGTAAGGAAACAATAAGAGTAGTGGTATTTCATTGTCGATACTAAACCGAAATCTAATATCTCCCACTTATTCTACACCTCTTATGTCTCCTTACACTGCCAGATTAGAGTCAAGCTCAAAAGGGTCTTCTTTCCCCGCTAATTATTCCAAGCCCGTTCCCTTGGCTGTGGTTTCGCTAGATAGTAGATAGGGACAGTAGGAATCTCGTTAATCCATTCATGCGCGTCACTAATTAGATGACGAGGCATTTGGCTACCTTAAGAGAGTCATAGTTACTCCCGCCGTTGACCCGCGCTTACTTGAATTTCTTCACTTTGACATTCAGAGCACTGGGCAGAAATCACATTGTGTCAACACCCGCTAGGGCCATCACAATGCTTTGTTTTAATTAGACAGTCGGATTCCCCAAGTCCGTGCCAGTTCTGAATTGATTGTTAATTGATAATCGTTATAATTTAAAAGAACTAATTGGTTACCCAATTAGTATTCTTAAAAATTTTAGCAAGAAAGTTCCACAATTGGCTACGTAACTAAACTATCCGGGGAACAAGAAACTACCATAAATGATAGAAACTCTATTTACCCAGAACGAGCACATAAACCATGTTATTGTTTCCCAATCAAGCCCGACTATCTCAATCTTCAGAGCCAATCCTTATCCCGAAGTTACGGATCTAATTTGCCGACTTCCCTTACCTACATTATTCTATCGACTAGAGACTCTTCACCTTGGAGACCAGCTGCGGATATTGGTACGGCCTGTTGAGAAGTTTGCGTGTCCCCACCATAAATTTTCAAGGTCCGAGGAGAAAATATCGACACAACAGTATATGTCATGCTCTTCTAGCCCATCTACCATATCTCTGCGAAAGACTTCCATGGTAGTACGGCTATAAAACAGAAAAGAAAACTCTTCCGATACCTCTCGACGGCTTCTTTATGGTCGTTCCTGTTGCCAGGATGAGCACGAGGCCCATATTTAATAACAAACGGATACTCAACAGGTTACGGAATTGGAACCGTATTCCCTTTCGTTCAAAATTATTCAAGTGTATTAATTTTCCAAAATTTTAAATATTGACAACTTTTTACTTGAAAATTTTCGGCTTTCGCCTTGAACTTAGGACCGACTAACTCGTGATCAACCACTGTTCACACGAAACCCTTCTCCACTTCAGTCCTCCAAGGTCTCATTCGATTATTTGCTACTACCACCAAGATCTGTACCAATGACGGCTCCATGCAGGCTTACGCCAAACACTTCTATGCACACCATTGTACCTTCCTACTCACTAAAGTTTCAAAATTTATATTACAAGTAATATAAATCATCTACTTTAGCGGTAATGTATAGGTATACAACTTAAGCGCCATCCATTTTAAGGGCTAGTTGCTTCGGCAGGTGAGTTGTTACACACTCCTTAGCGGATTTCGACTTCCATGATCACCGTCCTGCTGTTTTAAGCAACCAACGCCTTTCATGGTTTCTGAATGAGTTGTTAATTTGGGCACCGTAACATTACGTTTGGTTCATCCCACAGCGCCAGTTCTGCTTACCAAAAGTGGCCCACTGGGCACATTATATCATAACCTTAAACTTCATATCAAGAAAGTTAAGGTTCTTACCCATTTAAAGTTTGAGAATAGGTTAAGATCGTTTCGACCCTAAGGCCTCTAATCATTCGCTTTACCAGATAAGATTATTTTATACAACAGTTAAATGCACCAGCTATCCTGAGGGAAACTTCGGAAGGAACCAGCTACTAGATGGTTCGATTGGTCTTTCGCCCCTATACTCAATTCTGACAATCGATTTGCACGTCAGAACTGTTTCGGTCTTCCATCAGGGTTTCCCCTGACTTCAACCTGATCAAGTATAGTTCACCATCTTTCGGGTCACAGCATATATGCTCAAGGTACGTTCCAGTTAGAGGCATAAATAATATAAATATTATCATACATAACTATATAGAACGCCCCGGGATTGTGTTAATTAACTATAAATAGTTAAAAAACTAATCCCATTAATAGTCAAGTTAATTACGCTATTAGGTTTTTATCCCAATAACTTGCACATATGTTAGACTCCTTGGTCCGTGTTTCAAGACGGGTCCCGAAGGTATCCTGAATCTTTCGCATTGTTAATCATACAAGTGCATATAATAAACACAAAAATCAATGATAATCATGCCATTATATAATTCCGAAAAATTAACGCACTGTATTCATATAAATCTATCAGCACTTTATCAAATTTATGACATTTATTTTATGTTAAAATGCAAGCATTTTAATTTAAATAAGCAATTGACTAAAATTTTTTTGATAAATTAATTGATACTAATAGATTACAATGTCCTTATATGGAAAAAATGCACACTATTATTATAATATTGTTTAAATATTACAATTTTAATGATGAATTTTCCATAATGGATATTCAGGTTCATCGGGCTTAACCTCTAAGCAGTTTCACGTACTATTTAACTCTCTATTCAGAGTTCTTTTCAACTTTCCCTCACGGTACTTGTTTACTATCGGTCTCATGGTTATATTTAGTTTTAGATGGAGTTTACCACCCACTTAGTGCTGCACTATCAAGCAACACGACTCTTTGGAAACACCATCTAATAATCATTAACGTTATACGGGCCTGGCACCCTCTATGGGTAAATGGCCTCATTTAAGAAGGACTTAAATCGTTAATTTCTCATACTAGAATATTGATGTTCCATACACTGCATCTCACATTTGCCATATAGACAAAGTGACTTAGTGCTGAACTGATTTCTTTTCGCTCGCCGCTACTAAGAAAATCCTTGTTAGTTTCTTTTCCTCCCCTAATTAATATGCTTAAATTCAGGGGGTAGTCCCATATGAGTTGAGGTTGTATAATTATACTTATATATTAGTTATTATAAAACATGATGATTATAATAACAATTTGAAATATACTATAATTTTGAAGTTCCATAATATTGACAAATTTTTTGTTCTTTATCACATCATAAATAAGAGGCAATTCTAGTTAAAAAAAAATCTTTATGCTAGACATTCCTCAGTATTATTTGAATAAAATAAAGAATATATAATTCTTCAAATTTTCTCATACAAATACATACAACAAGAGAAGTATAGATATTTCGTTATTTATTTTAATATTATGAATATATTATGAGTAAATGTTTTGCAACATTACATTATATATTATCCAATAATATACCATATGCTTAAAATTTCGAAAAATTTTAAACAACTTATTTAGCATAGTCTTACAACCCTCAACCATATGTAGTCCAAGCAGCACTCTAAAATTAATTAAAGTACATAACAGCATGGACTGCGATATGCGTTCAAAATGTCGATGTTCATGTGTCCTGCAGTTCACACGATGACGCACAGTTTGCTGCGTTCTTCATCGACCCATGAGCCGAGTGATCCACCGCTTAGAGTAATACAAATTTTGGTTTATTTCATTACGTCATATATTCTTTTATTGAAAGAAATTAAAAATACACCATTTTACTGGCATATATCAATTCCTTCAATAAATTTTTTTATACCTAAAAAATGTTGAAATGTCTTAGTTTTACATAATCAATGAAAATACGGTATATGACAACTATATAAAATATATTTAATTGTATTATAATCGATATATGTAAAGCATTAACCTGAACAAACAGGTACAACATTATATTTTAGGTTGTTGCGTTTATACAATGTATGCGCATGTTAATAATGAACAATACATTTGTGCAACGCATGTATATTATGGCACATATACACGCAGTTAATAATTTGTCTTGCCCAAAACACATAAAATGTGTAATATACATTTATACAATATGAATATGACAAATAAAATTTATAACAAAGTAATTTTATTGTATAAATTATACATTACAACACAATTTCAAATGTTTGAGCAAAGTAAATTATTTATTTTATTATTGACAATTAAAAATTTTTTCTTTTATTTTCGTTAAAATATATTTCTATATATTAATGAAAAAAAATTTTTATTTTATTAACGGTTAGATGCATTATACAATAATGATCCTTCCGCAGGTTCACCTACGGAAACCTTGTTACGACTTTACTTCCTCTAAATAATCAAGTTCGGTCAACTTTTGCGAAACAACCGTAACACACAAGGCGTCACAGTGATCACGTCCGGAGACCTCACTAAATAATTCAATCGGTAGTAGCGACGGGCGGTGTGTACAAAGGGCAGGGACGTAATCAATGCGAGTTAATGACTCACACTTACTGGGAATTCCAAGTTCATGTGAACAGTTTCAGTTCACAATCCCAAGCATGAAAGTGGTTCAGCGGTTTACCGGACCTCTCGGTCTAGGAAATACACGTTGATACTTTCATTGTAGCGCGTGCAGCCCAGGACATCTAAGGGCATCACAGACCTGTTATTGCTCAATCTCATTATTGCTAGACGCAATTTGTCCATTTAAAAGCTAGTGTCCTTATAATGGGACAAACCAACAGGTACGCTCCACTTATATAAACACATTCAAACACAATAAACATTTTACTGCCACCATGAATGAAGGCTATATAAGCTTCAACACCATAATCCTGAAGATATCTATTTAATATATTTGAGTCTCGTTCGTTATCGGAATTAACCAGACAAATCACTCCACGAACTAAGAACGGCCATGCACCACCACCCATAGATTCGAGAAAGAGCTATCAATCTGTCTTACACACTTATGTTCGGACCTGGTAAGTTTTCCCGTGTTGAGTCAAATTAAGCCGCAGGCTCCACTCCTGGTGGTGCCCTTCCGTCAATTCCTTTAAGTTTCAGCTTTGCAACCATACTTCCCCCGGAGCCCAAAAGCTTTGGTTTCCCGGGAAGCGACTGAGAGAGCCATAAAAGTAGCTACACCCAATTGCTAGCTGGCATCGTTTATGGTTAGAACTAGGGCGGTATCTGATCGCCTTCGAACCTCTAACTTTCGTTCTTGATTAATGAAAACATCTTTGGCAAATGCTTTCGCTTAAGTTAGTCTTACGACGGTCCAAGAATTTCACCTCTCGCGTCGTAATACTAATGCCCCCAAACTGCTTCTATTAATCATTACCTCTTGATCTGAAAACCAATGAAAGCAGAACAGAGGTCTTATTTCATTATC
Organism: Drosophila innubila; assembly: GCF_004354385.1. Taxonomy (NCBI): domain Eukaryota; kingdom Metazoa; phylum Arthropoda; class Insecta; order Diptera; family Drosophilidae; genus Drosophila; species Drosophila innubila. Next base: position 406,415 of record NW_022995378.1, read on the forward strand.
CCATGCACAGAATATTCAGGCATTTGAAGCCTGCTTTAAGCACTCTAATTTGTTCAAAGTAATTGTACCGGCCCACAATAACACTCGATGAAGAGCACTAATGCAGGTTTTTAAATAGGAGGAACATATAAAAAAATACAAGTATTTAATTACATATAAGAACTCCACCGGTAATACGCTTACATACATAAAGGTATAGTACTAACTACAATTGTAAGTTGCACTACCCGTATGAAGCACAAGTTCAACTACGAACGTTTTAACCGCAACAACTTTAATATACGCTATTGGAGCTGGAATTACCGCGGCTGCTGGCACCAGACTTGCCCTCCAATAGGTCCTTGTTAAAGGATTTAAAGTGTACTCATTCCAATTACAGGGCCTCGGATATGAGTCCTGTATTGTTATTTTTCGTCACTACCTCCCCGAGCTGGGAGTGGGTAATTTACGCGCCTGCTGCCTTCCTTAGATGTGGTAGCCGTTTCTCAGGCTCCCTCTCCGGAATCGAACCCTGATTCCCCGTTACCCGTTGCAACCATGGTAGTCCTAGATACTACCATCAAAAGTTGATAGGGCAGACATTTGAAAGATCTGTCGTCGGTACAAGACCATACGATCTGCATGTTATCTAGAGTTCAACCAGTGTAACGATCTTGCGATCGCTTGGTTTTAGCCTAATAAAAGCACACGTTCCAAAAGGTCCGTGTTTTAATTGCATGTATTAGCTCTAGAATTACCACAGTTATCCAAGTAACTGTTAACGATCTAAGGAACCATAACTGATATAATGAGCCTTTTGCGGTTTCACTTTTATTTCGTGTGTACTTAGACATGCATGGCTTAATCTTTGAGACAAGCATATAACTACTGGCAGGATCAACCAGAATAATGTGTTATTTCTATGTGTAAATATTTTTACACATATAAATATTTTTAAATATGTAATAGACATGACAACTCATTAATATTTTTGAATAAATATGACATGCATATAGAGAACGAATATGGCTAAATTTAAATAGCAATCATGTTCGTTAGTTATAAAAAAAACTTACACATTTTTTTTATAAATATATATATATACAAAATATATACATATTAATTTGTTCAAAAATATCTTTATATTTACACTTACTTAATATAAATTCATCACACGTACATTATTTAAATTCAAAATAAATTGAATAAAAATTTATTTAATTTTGATTACAAATTGATAATTTATCTACATTTTGTATATATGTGTTAATAAATATTATATTAAATAAAACCTTTATCCACAATATATTTACATTGTGTTAAAGTTTAATTATTTTAATTTCCAATATACTATACATGTGCACACTGCCCTTGCATTGGAGAATCGAAAAACATATGTAATTCAATTTTCCAACCAGGTAACACTAAACCACCAACCAATTATATATAAACCTGTTGGTGGTTCTATTTTTAATGAAAGTTTATGCTTGCTAAATTAACGATAATGTGAAACCTATTTAGTATATATTGAAGAACAATATACCCTGGCCAATTCCACTATTATCTAACAATTGCATATTACTACCGCAGCCTAGCGTTCAAGACAACAAATAACGAATAACTTTCATTTTCATTGACAACATTTATTATTATATGCGTCGAACATATAATAGATGAACACACCCTGCTCACCATGTAAAGGTTTTTTGCCACGCTTTCTAAAATTCAATTAGTTTTTTAAATGCTACCTCTTAATATAATCAAGTGCATGCATCAATATATTTATGCACTATTAAACTTCATTATTTTTGCACCACACATTATAAATACCCAATGTCGGCAAGACAACACTCCACCGTCATATAATTTCGGTATGTTAAATTTTTTCATATGACTTGCCTTGCGCGACACCACTCCACCTATATAGGTTTTTTGCCACGCTTTCTAAAATTCAATTAGTTTTTCAAATGCTACCTCTTAATTTAATCAAGTGCATGCATCAATATATTTATGCACTATTAAACTTCATTATTTTTGCACCACATTATAAATACCCAATGCCGGCAAGACAACACTCCACCGTCATATAATTTCGGTATATTAAATTTTTTCATATGACTTGCCTTGCGCGACACCACTCCACCTATATGGTTTTTTGCCACGCTTTCTAAAATTTACCATTTTTTCAAATGACAATTTTATTTCTCATACCTATGCATATATTTATATAATAATGCACTGTAAAACTTCATTATTTTTGCACCACATATTATAAATATCCAATGCCGGCAAGACAACACTCCACCGTCATATAATTTCGGTATGTTAAATTTTTCATATGACTTGCCTTGCGCGACACCACTCCACCTATATGTTTTTTTGCCACGCTTTCTAAAATTCAATTAGTTTTTCAAATGCTACCTCTTAATTTAATCAAGTGCATGCATCAATATATTTATGCACTATTAAACTTCATTATTTGCACCACATTATAAATACCCAATGCCGGCAAGACAACACCACCGTCATATAATTTCGGTATGTTAAATTTTTCATATGACTTGCCTTGCGCGACACCACTCCACCTATATAGGTTTTTTGCCACGCTTTCTAAAATTTACCATTTTTTCAAATGACAATTTTTATTTCATACCTATGCATATATTTATATAATAATGCACTGTAAAACTTCATTATTTTTGCACCACATATTATAAATATCAATGCCGGCAAGACAACACTCCACCGTCATATAATTTCGGTATGTTAAATTTTTCATATGACTTGCCTTGCGCGACACCACTCCACCTATATAGGTTTTTGCCACGCTTTCTAAAATTTACCATTTTTTCAAAGGACGATCTGTTTTCATACATAAATGTACTGTTATAAAATGTCTATGTCATATGAAAGTACTCTATTATATTGTTTATTTAAATGTCTGTCATATGAAAATATAATTTTACTTATATCAAATATGATTTATTTTTGTGGTCATATGAAATTTTTTTATTTTATGGGAGTTGATTTTATTTGTCATATAATATGGTTATGACATAAGAAAGTTGAATTTTTCTTGTCATATAAAATTTTTATGTCATATGAAATTTGACTTTTTCTTGTAGTCATATGAAATTTTTATTGTTATTTGAGAATTGTTATATTTTTGTCATATAATATGGTTATAAAAAATGAAAGTTGAATTTTACTTGTCATATGAAATTTGTCTCTTTTTGTTGTAGTCATATGAAATATTTATGTTTGAATTGTTCGTGTCATATGAAATTTTTATGTCTTGTGAAATTTGCCTTTTTTTGTATTTATAAGAAATTTGTATGTTATATGAGATTTGTTTAATTCTTGTCATATTATATGGTTATGACAAATAAATGTTGAATTTTACATGTCATAAGAAATTTAACTTTATTTTGTAGTCATATGAAATTTTTATATTATTTGGGAGTTGACTTTGTTTTGTCATAAAATATGGCTGTGACTTAAGAAAGTTGAATTTTTCTTGTCATATGATATTTTTATGTCATGAGAAATTTGACTTTTATTTTGTAGTCATATGAAATTTTTATGTTTGAATTTTCTAGTCATATGAAATTTTATGTCATGTGAAATTTGCCTTTTTTTGTATTTATATGAAATTTTTATGTTATATGAGATTTGTTTAATTCTTGTCATATTATATGGTTATGACAAATAAATGTTGAATTTTACATGTCCTAAGAAATTTAACTTTTTTTTGTAGTCATATGAAATTTTTTTGTTTGAATTTTTTGCGTCATATGAAATTTTTATGTCATGTGAAAATTGATTTTTTTTTTTTTGTATTTTAATTTGAATTTTTATTTAAATGAGATGTGTTTAATTATTGTCATATAATATGGTTATGACAAATAATAGTTAAATATTACTTGTCATATAAAATTTGACTCTTTTCTTTGTAGTCATATGAAATTTATGTGTTATATGATAGTTGAATTTTCTTGTCATATGAAATTTTATTGTCATATGAAATTTGACTTTTTGTAGTCATATGAAATTTTATATGTTTGAATTTTCGTGTCATATGAAATTTTATGTCTTGTGAAATTTGCCTTTTTTTTGTATTTATAAGAAATTTTATGTTATATGAGATTTGTTTAATTCTTGTCATATTATATGGTTATGACAAAAAATGTTGAATTTTACATGTCATAAGAAATTTAACTTTTTTGTAGTCATATGAAATTTTATATTATTTGGGAGTTGACTTTGTTTTGTCATAAAATATGGCTGTGACTTAAGAAAGTTGAATTTTCTTGTCATATGATATTTTTATGTCATGAGAAATTTGACTTTTATTTTGTAGTCATATGAAATTTTTATGTTTGAATTTTTCTAGTCATATGAAATTTTATGTCATGTGAAATTTGCCTTTTTTATTTATATGAAATTTTTATGTTATATGAGATTTGTTTAATTCTTGTCATATTATATGGTTATGACAAATAAATGTTGAATTTTACATGTCCTAAGAAATTTAACTTTTTTTTGTAGTCATATGAAATTTTTTGTTTGAATTTTTTGCGTCATATGAAATTTTATGTCATGTGAAAATTGATTTTTTTTTTGTATTTTAATTTGAATTTTTATTTAAATGAGATGTGTTTAATTATTGTCATATAATATGGTTATGACAAATAATAGTTAAATATTACTTGTCATATAAAATTTGACTCTTTTCTTTGTAGTCATATGAAATTTATGTGTTATATGAGAGTTGAATTTTTTGTCATATGAAATTTTATGTCATATGAAATTTGATCTTTTTTTTGTAGTCATATGAAATTTTATATGTTTGAATGTGTCATATGAAATTCTTATGTCAAATTTGTTTTTTTGTATTTATGAAATTTTATGTTATATGAGATTTGTTTAATCTTGATATGACAAAAAAGTTGAATTTTACATGTCATAAGAAATTTGTAGTCATATGAGAGTTGACTTGTTTTGTCATATAATATTGTGACTTAAGAAAGTTGAATTTTGTCATATATATTTATGTCATGAGAAATTTGACTTTTATTTTGTAGTCATATGAAATTTTTATGTTTGAATTTTTCTAGTCATATGAAATTTTATGTCATGTAATATATGAAATTTTATGTTATATGAGATTTGTTTAATTCTTGTCATATTATATGGTTATGACAAATAAATGTTGAATTTTACATGTCCTAAGAAATTGAACTTTTGTAGTCATATGAAATTTTTTGTTTGAATTTTTTGCGTCATATGAAATTTTATGTCATGTGAAAATTGATTTTTTTGTATTTTAATTTGAATTTTATTTAAATGAGATGTGTTTAATTATTGTCATATAATATGGTTATGACAAATAATAGTTAAATTTTACTTGTCATATAAAATTTGACTCTTTTCTTGTATATATGAAATTTATGTGTTATATGAGAGTTGAATTTTTCTTGTCATATGAAATTTTATGTCATATTTTGACTTTTTTAGTCATATGAAATTTATATGTTTGAATTTTCGTGTCATATGAAATTTATGTCATGAATATGAAATTTTATGTCATAAATTTGAATTTTGTAGTCATATGAAATTGTTGTGTTATATGACATAATATTATGACAAATAATAGTTAAATTTTACTAGTCATATGAAATTTATATATGAGAGTTGACTTTTATTTGTCATATAATCCACGTCCAACACCATCCAAATATATCAGAAAATAATATATTATCTTATTGTTTCAATCACACCAAAATTATTTCTTCAACATATTTTCATGCACAAATTTATAATCACAAGCTATAATATTATGTAGAAACTTAGGGACACAGTAAGAATCTCAATAAATCTTTTCAAATGCGTCACTATTATGATGACGAGACAATTGGCTACCGATATATACATATTTTAAATATATACGTGTTTATCAAAATTTCTTTAATATACTCCAGAAATGAATTTCTTTTTTTTTTATTAAGTGTTAAGACAAAATTATTTCTCCAACACATTTCCATTCACAAATTTTTTAACACAAGCTATAAGTTATAATATTACATCGAAACAACTTACGGACACAGTAAGAACCTCATTAAATCTTATCAAATGCGTCACTAGTATGATGACGAGACAATTGGCTACCGATATAATCATATTTAGAGTATCGCCGTTAATCAAAATTTCTTTAATATACTTCACAGATTAATGCATTTTTAATTAAGTTTTGTTAATACAAAATTGTTTCTCCAACACATTTTCATTCACAAATTTACAATCACAAGCTATAAGTTGTAATATTATATTGAAGCTTACGGACACAGTAAGAATCTCATTAAATCTTTTCATATACGTCACTAATATGATGACGAGACAATTGGCTACCATTTTTATTTTATTTAAACTTTATATAAATCAATGAAATTATATATAATATATTTCTATTATATATATTTCATATATACATACATTTAAGTCTTTTTAAATACGTCACTAATATGATGACGAGACATTTGGCTACCATTTCAAATGAAATTTTTCATAAATCATATATGTATAAAAATACAGATATCATATGTTATACATTATATATAATATTTTATGCCCATAGACATATATATTATACATAGCATATACATACCATCCCTGTAAATATATATATATATTTATATATCTTTACATATTAATATGTGTGTGTTTATTGATCGATTTTTTTAATTGTCGAATCATCAAGCAAAGGATAAGCTTCAGTGGATCGCAGTATGGCAGCTGCTCAACCACTTACAACACCTTGCCTGTTATAAAAGTCGTTTACAATTGATTCTAGGCTTTGTCATTGTATTAAATAATGTTTTAATATATAACTAGCGCGGCATCAGGTGATCGAAGATCCTCCCAATTTACTATGTTATACGTAACATTGGCATCACATCCATTGTCGTCTATTAAATGAATAACAAACTTTTAATGGTTTAGAAGCCATACAATGCAAATTGCCCCTTATTTATCATTGCAGTCCAGCACGGATACGACCTTAGAGGCGTTCAGGCATAATCCAACGGACGTAGCGTCATACCACTGTTCGCTCGAACAAGTATTGTGCCATTGGTCCGTACCTGCGGTTCCTCTCGTACTACGCAGGAATGCTGTCGCAACAACGTTTTGTCATTAGTAGGGTAAAACTAACCTGTCTCACGACGGTCTAAACCCAGCTCACGTTCCCTTGCATGGGTGAACAATCCAACGCTTGGTGAATTTTGCTTCACAATGATAGGAAGAGCCGACATCGAAGGATCAAAAAGCGACGTCGCTATGAACGCTTGGCCGCCACAAGCCAGTTATCCCTATGGTAACTTTTCTGACACCTCTTGTTAAAAACTCTTTAAACCAAAAGGATCGATAGGCCGAGCTTTTGCTGTCCCTGTGTTTACTGAACACCGAGATCAAGTCAGCATTTGCCCTTTTGCTCTATGTGTGGTTTCTGTCCGCACTGAGCTGGCCTTGGGACACCTCCGTTATTATTTGAGAGATGTACCGCCCCAGTCAAACTCCCTACCTGGCAATGTCCTTGAATTGGATCATACCTGAGTAATTGGAGTTATACCAAATTATTAAATCAAAAGTACATAAATGCACTCTCTCATTAAAGAATTTGTTTGCGATTATATAACAAACTCGTGATACTTTGATCAAGAAGCTTGCATCAAAACCCAATACCATAAGATATAATAAATATATCCGTATAATGGCTAGGAAATGATACACGTTCCATTTAATCAAGTAAGTAAGGAAACAATAAGAGTAGTGGTATTTCATTGTCGATACTAAACCGAAATCTAATATCTCCCACTTATTCTACACCTCTTATGTCTCCTTACACTGCCAGATTAGAGTCAAGCTCAAAAGGGTCTTCTTTCCCCGCTAATTATTCCAAGCCCGTTCCCTTGGCTGTGGTTTCGCTAGATAGTAGATAGGGACAGTAGGAATCTCGTTAATCCATTCATGCGCGTCACTAATTAGATGACGAGGCATTTGGCTACCTTAAGAGAGTCATAGTTACTCCCGCCGTTGACCCGCGCTTACTTGAATTTCTTCACTTTGACATTCAGAGCACTGGGCAGAAATCACATTGTGTCAACACCCGCTAGGGCCATCACAATGCTTTGTTTTAATTAGACAGTCGGATTCCCCAAGTCCGTGCCAGTTCTGAATTGATTGTTAATTGATAATCGTTATAATTTAAAAGAACTAATTGGTTACCCAATTAGTATTCTTAAAAATTTTAGCAAGAAAGTTCCACAATTGGCTACGTAACTAAACTATCCGGGGAACAAGAAACTACCATAAATGATAGAAACTCTATTTACCCAGAACGAGCACATAAACCATGTTATTGTTTCCCAATCAAGCCCGACTATCTCAATCTTCAGAGCCAATCCTTATCCCGAAGTTACGGATCTAATTTGCCGACTTCCCTTACCTACATTATTCTATCGACTAGAGACTCTTCACCTTGGAGACCAGCTGCGGATATTGGTACGGCCTGTTGAGAAGTTTGCGTGTCCCCACCATAAATTTTCAAGGTCCGAGGAGAAAATATCGACACAACAGTATATGTCATGCTCTTCTAGCCCATCTACCATATCTCTCTGCGAAAGACTTCCATGGTAGTACGGCTATAAAACAGAAAAGAAAACTCTTCCGATACCTCTCGACGGCTTCTTTATGGTCGTTCCTGTTGCCAGGATGAGCACGAGGCCCATATTTAATAACAAACGGATACTCAACAGGTTACGGAATTGGAACCGTATTCCCTTTCGTTCAAAATTATTCAAGTGTATTAATTTTCCAAAATTTTAAATATTGACAACTTTTTACTTGAAAATTTTCGGCTTTCGCCTTGAACTTAGGACCGACTAACTCGTGATCAACCACTGTTCACACGAAACCCTTCTCCACTTCAGTCCTCCAAGGTCTCATTCGATTATTTGCTACTACCACCAAGATCTGTACCAATGACGGCTCCATGCAGGCTTACGCCAAACACTTCTATGCACACCATTGTACCTTCCTACTCACTAAAGTTTCAAAATTTATATTACAAGTAATATAAATCATCTACTTTAGCGGTAATGTATAGGTATACAACTTAAGCGCCATCCATTTTAAGGGCTAGTTGCTTCGGCAGGTGAGTTGTTACACACTCCTTAGCGGATTTCGACTTCCATGATCACCGTCCTGCTGTTTTAAGCAACCAACGCCTTTCATGGTTTCTGAATGAGTTGTTAATTTGGGCACCGTAACATTACGTTTGGTTCATCCCACAGCGCCAGTTCTGCTTACCAAAAGTGGCCCACTGGGCACATTATATCATAACCTTAAACTTCATATCAAGAAAGTTAAGGTTCTTACCCATTTAAAGTTTGAGAATAGGTTAAGATCGTTTCGACCCTAAGGCCTCTAATCATTCGCTTTACCAGATAAGATTATTTTATACAACAGTTAAATGCACCAGCTATCCTGAGGGAAACTTCGGAAGGAACCAGCTACTAGATGGTTCGATTGGTCTTTCGCCCCTATACTCAATTCTGACAATCGATTTGCACGTCAGAACTGTTTCGGTCTTCCATCAGGGTTTCCCCTGACTTCAACCTGATCAAGTATAGTTCACCATCTTTCGGGTCACAGCATATATGCTCAAGGTACGTTCCAGTTAGAGGCATAAATAATATAAATATTATCATACATAACTATATAGAACGCCCCGGGATTGTGTTAATTAACTATAAATAGTTAAAAAACTAATCCCATTAATAGTCAAGTTAATTACGCTATTAGGTTTTTATCCCAATAACTTGCACATATGTTAGACTCCTTGGTCCGTGTTTCAAGACGGGTCCCGAAGGTATCCTGAATCTTTCGCATTGTTAATCATACAAGTGCATATAATAAACACAAAAATCAATGATAATCATGCCATTATATAATTCCGAAAAATTAACGCACTGTATTCATATAAATCTATCAGCACTTTATCAAATTTATGACATTTATTTTATGTTAAAATGCAAGCATTTTAATTTAAATAAGCAATTGACTAAAATTTTTTGATAAATTAATTGATACTAATAGATTACAATGTCCTTATATGGAAAAAATGCACACTATTATTATAATATTGTTTAAATATTACAATTTTAATGATGAATTTTCCATAATGGATATTCAGGTTCATCGGGCTTAACCTCTAAGCAGTTTCACGTACTATTTAACTCTCTATTCAGAGTTCTTTTCAACTTTCCCTCACGGTACTTGTTTACTATCGGTCTCATGGTTATATTTAGTTTTAGATGGAGTTTACCACCCACTTAGTGCTGCACTATCAAGCAACACGACTCTTTGGAAACACCATCTAATAATCATTAACGTTATACGGGCCTGGCACCCTCTATGGGTAAATGGCCTCATTTAAGAAGGACTTAAATCGTTAATTTCTCATACTAGAATATTGATGTTCCATACACTGCATCTCACATTTGCCATATAGACAAAGTGACTTAGTGCTGAACTGATTTCTTTTCGCTCGCCGCTACTAAGAAAATCCTTGTTAGTTTCTTTTCCTCCCCCTAATTAATATGCTTAAATTCAGGGGGTAGTCCCATATGAGTTGAGGTTGTATAATTATACTTATATATTAGTTATTATAAAACATGATGATTATAATAACAATTTGAAATATACTATAATTTTGAAGTTCCATAATATTGACAAATGTTTTATTCTTTATCTCATCATAAATAAGAGGCAATTCTAGTTAAAAAAAAAAATTCTTTATGCTAGACATTCCTCAGTATTATTTGAATAAAATAAAGAATATATAATTCTTCAAATTTTCTCATACAAATATATACAACAAGAGAAGTATAGATATTTCGTTATTTATTTTAATATTATGAATATATTATGAGTAAATGTTTTGCAACATTACAATATATATTATCCAATAATATACCATATGCTTAAAATTTCGAAAAATTTTAAACAACTTATTTAGCATAGTCTTACAACCCTCAACCATATGTAGTCCAAGCAGCACTCTAAAATTAATTAAAGTACATAACAGCATGGACTGCGATATGCGTTCAAAATGTCGATGTTCATGTGTCCTGCAGTTCACACGATGACGCACAGTTTGCTGCGTTCTTCATCGACCCATGAGCCGAGTGATCCACCGCTTAGAGTAATACAAATTTTTGGTTTATTTCATTACGTCATATATTCTTTTATTGAAAGAAATTAAAAATACACCATTTTACTGGCATATATCAATTCCTTCAATAAATTTTTTTATACCTAAAAAAATGTTGCGAAATGTCTTAGTTTTACATAATCAATGAAAATACGGTATATGACAACTATATAAAATATATTTAATTGTATTATAATCGATATATGTAAAGCATTAACCTGAACAAACAGGTACAACATTATATTTTAGGTTGTTGCGTTTATACAATGTATGCGCATGTTAATAATGAACAATACATTTGTGCAACGCATGTATATTATGGCACATATACACGCAGTTAATAATTTGTCTTGCCCAAAACACATAAAAATGTGTAATATACATTTATACAATATGAATATGACAAATAAAATTTATAACAAAGTAATTTTATTGTATAAATTATACATTACAACACAATTTCAAATGTTTGAGCAAAGTAAATTATTTATTTTATTATTGACAATTAAAAATTTTTCTTTTATTTTCGTTAAAATATATTTCTATATATTAATGAAAAAAAATTTTTATTTTATTAACGGTTAGATGCATTATACAATAATGATCCTTCCGCAGGTTCACCTACGGAAACCTTGTTACGACTTTTACTTCCTCTAAATAATCAAGTTCGGTCAACTTTTGCGAAACAACCGTAACACACAAGGCGTCACAGTGATCACGTCCGGAGACCTCACTAAATAATTCAATCGGTAGTAGCGACGGGCGGTGTGTACAAAGGGCAGGGACGTAATCAATGCGAGTTAATGACTCACACTTACTGGGAATTCCAAGTTCATGTGAACAGTTTCAGTTCACAATCCCAAGCATGAAAGTGGTTCAGCGGTTTACCCGGACCTCTCGGTCTAGGAAATACACGTTGATACTTTCATTGTAGCGCGCGTGCAGCCCAGGACATCTAAGGGCATCACAGACCTGTTATTGCTCAATCTCATTATTGCTAGACGCAATTTGTCCATTTAAGAAGCTAGTGTCCTTATAATGGGACAAACCAACAGGTACGGCTCCACTTATATAAACACATTCAAACACAATAAACATTTTACTGCCACCATGAATGAAGGCTATATAAGCTTCAACACCATAATCCTGAAGATATCTATTTAATATATTTGAGTCTCGTTCGTTATCGGAATTAACCAGACAAATCACTCCACGAACTAAGAACGGCCATGCACCACCACCCATAGATTCGAGAAAGAGCTATCAATCTGTCTTACACACTTATGTTCGGACCTGGTAAGTTTTCCCGTGTTGAGTCAAATTAAGCCGCAGGCTCCACTCCTGGTGGTGCCCTTCCGTCAATTCCTTTAAGTTTCAGCTTTGCAACCATACTTCCCCCGGAGCCCAAAAGCTTTGGTTTCCCGGGAAGCGACTGAGAGAGCCATAAAAGTAGCTACACCCAATTGCTAGCTGGCATCGTTTATGGTTAGAACTAGGGCGGTATCTGATCGCCTTCGAACCTCTAACTTTCGTTCTTGATTAATGAAAACATCTTTGGCAAATGCTTTCGCTTAAGTTAGTCTTACGACGGTCCAAGAATTTCACCTCTCGCGTCGTAATACTAATGCCCCCAAACTGCTTCTATTAATCATTACCTCTTGATCTGAAAACCAATGAAAGCAGAACAGAGGTCTTATTTCATTATCCCATGCACAGAATATTCAGGCATTTGAAGCCTGCTTTAAGCACTCTAATTTGTTCAAAGTAATTGTACCGGCCCACAATAACACTCGATGAAGAGCACTAATGCAGGTTTTTAAATAGGAGGAACATATAAAAAAATACAAGTATTTAATTACATATAAGAACTCCACCGGTAATACGCTTACATACATAAAGGTATAGTACTAACTACAATTGTAAGTTGCACTACCCGTATGAAGCACAAGTTCAACTACGAACGTTTTAACCGCAACAACTTTAATATACGCTATTGGAGCTGGAATTACCGCGGCTGCTGGCACCAGACTTGCCCTCCAATAGGTCCTTGTTAAAGGATTTAAAGTGTACTCATTCCAATTACAGGGCCTCGGATATGAGTCCTGTATTGTTATTTTTCGTCACTACCTCCCCGAGCTGGGAGTGGGTAATTTACGCGCCTGCTGCCTTCCTTAGATGTGGTAGCCGTTTCTCAGGCTCCCTCTCCGGAATCGAACCCTGATTCCCCGTTACCCGTTGCAACCATGGTAGTCCTAGATACTACCATCAAAAGTTGATAGGGCAGACATTTGAAAGATCTGTCGTCGGTACAAGACCATACGATCTGCATGTTATCTAGAGTTCAACCAGTGTAACGATCTTGCGATCGCTTGGTTTTAGCCTAATAAAAGCACACGTTCCAAAAGGTCCGTGTTTTAATTGCATGTATTAGCTCTAGAATTACCACAGTTATCCAAGTAACTGTTAACGATCTAAGGAACCATAACTGATATAATGAGCCTTTTGCGGTTTCACTTTTATTTCGTGTGTACTTAGACATGCATGGCTTAATCTTTGAGACAAGCATATAACTACTGGCAGGATCAACCAGAATAATGTGTTATTTCTATGTGTAAATATTTTTACACATATAAATATTTTTAAATATGTAATAGACATGACAACTCATTAATATTTTTGAATAAATATGACATGCATATAGAGAACGAATATGGCTAAATTTAAATAGCAATCATGTTCGTTAGTTATAAAAAAAACTTACACATTTTTTTTATAAATATATATATATACAAAATATATACATATTAATTTGTTCAAAAATATCTTTATATTTACACTTACTTAATATAAATTCATCACACGTACATTATTTAAATTCAAAATAAATTGAATAAAAATTTATTTAATTTTGATTACAAATTGATAATTTATCTACATTTTGTATATATGTGTTAATAAATATTATATTAAATAAAACCTTTATCCACAATATATTTACATTGTGTTAAAGTTTAATTATTTTAATTTCCAATATACTATACATGTGCACACTGCCCTTGCATTGGAGAATCGAAAAACATATGTAATTCAATTTTCCAACCAGGTAACACTAAACCACCAACCAATTATATATAAACCTGTTGGTGGTTCTATTTTTAATGAAAGTTTATGCTTGCTAAATTAACGATAATGTGAAACCTATTTAGTATATATTGAAGAACAATATACCTTGGCCAATTCCACTATTATCTAACAATTGCATATTATTACCGCAGCCAAGCGTTCAAAGACAACAAATAACGAATAACTTTCATTTTCATTGACAACATTTATTATTATATGCGTCGAACACATATAATAGATGAACACACCCTGCTCACCATGTAAAGGTTTTTTGCCACGCTTTCTAAAATTCAATTAGTTTTTTAAATGCTACCTCTTAATATAATCAAGTGCATGCATCAATATATTTATGCACTATTAAACTTCATTATTTTTGCACCACACATTATAAATACCCAATGTCGGCAAGACAACACTCCACCGTCATATAATTTCGGTATGTTAAATTTTTTCATATGACTTGCCTTGCGCGACACCACTCCACCTATATAGGTTTTTTGCCACGCTTTCTAAAATTCAATTAGTTTTTCAAATGCTACCTCTTAATTTAATCAAGTGCATGCATCAATATATTTATGCACTATTAAACTTCATTATTTTTGCACCACACATTATAAATACCCAATGCCGGCAAGACAACACTCCACCGTCATATAATTTCGGTATATTAAATTTTTTCATATGACTTGCCTTGCGCGACACCACTCCACCTATATAGGTTTTTTGCCACGCTTTCTAAAATTTACCATTTTTTCAAATGACAATTTTTATTTCTCATACCTATGCATATATTTATATAATAATGCACTGTAAAACTTCATTATTTTTGCACCACATATTATAAATATCCAATGCCGGCAAGACAACACTCCACCGTCATATAATTTCGGTATGTTAAATTTTTCATATGACTTGCCTTGCGCGACACCACTCCACCTATATGGTTTTGCCACGCTTTCTAAAATTCAATTAGTTTTCAAATGCTACCTCTTAATTTAATCAAGTGCATGCATCAATATATTTATGCACTATTAAACTTCATTATTTTTGCACCACACATTATAAATACCCAATGCCGGCAAGACAACACTCCACCGTCATATAATTTCGGTATGTTAAATTTTTCATATGACTTGCCTTGCGCGACACCACTCCACCTATATAGGTTTTTTGCCACGCTTTCTAAAATTTACCATTTTTCAAATGACAATTTTATTTCTCATACCTATGCATATATTTATATAATAATGCACTGTAAAACTTCATTATTTTTGCACCACATATTATAAATATCCAATGCCGGCAAGACAACACTCCACCGTCATATAATTTCGGTATGTTAAATTTTTTCATATGACTTGCCTTGCGCGACACCACTCCACCTATATAGGTTTTTTGCCACGCTTTCTAAAATTTACCATTTTTTCAAAGGACGATCTGTTTTTCATACATAAATGTACTGTTATAAAATGTCTATGTCATATGAAAGTACTCTATTATATTGTTTATTTAAATGTCTGTCATATGAAAATATAATTTTACTTATATCAAATATGATTTATTTTTGTGGTCATATGAAATTTTTTTATTTTATGGGAGTTGATTTTATTTGTCATATAATATGGTTATGACATAAGAAAGTTGAATTTTTCTTGTCATATAAAATTTTTATGTCATATGAAATTTGACTTTTTCTTGTAGTCATATGAAATTTTTATTGTTATTTGAGAATTGTTATATTTTTGTCATATAATATGGTTATAAAAAATGAAAGTTGAATTTTACTTGTCATATGAAATTTGTCTCTTTTTGTTGTAGTCATATGAAATATTTATGTTTGAATTGTTCGTGTCATATGAAATTTTTATGTCTTGTGAAATTTGCCTTTTTTTTGTATTTATAAGAAATTTGTATGTTATATGAGATTTGTTTAATTCTTGTCATATTATATGGTTATGACAAATAAATGTTGAATTTTACATGTCATAAGAAATTTAACTTTATTTTGTAGTCATATGAAATTTTTATATTATTTGGGAGTTGACTTTGTTTTGTCATAAAATATGGCTGTGACTTAAGAAAGTTGAATTTTTCTTGTCATATGATATTTTTATGTCATGAGAAATTTGACTTTTATTTTGTAGTCATATGAAATTTTTATGTTTGAATTTTTCTAGTCATATGAAATTTTTGTCATGTGAAATTTGCCTTTTTTTTGTATTTATATGAAATTTTTATGTTATATGAGATTTGTTTAATTCTTGTCATATTATATGGTTATGACAAATAAATGTTGAATTTTACATGTCCTAAGAAATTTAACTTTTTTTTGTAGTCATATGAAATTTTTTTGTTTGAATTTTTTGCGTCATATGAAATTTTTATGTCATGTGAAAATTGATTTTTTTTTTTTATTTTAATTTGAATTTTTATTTAAATGAGATGTGTTTAATTATTGTCATATAATATGGTTATGACAAATAATAGTTAAATTTTACTTGTCATATAAAATTTGACTCTTTTCTTTGTAGTCATATGAAATTTATGTGTTATATGAGAGTTGAATTTTTCTTGTCATATGAATTTTACTTGTCATATGAAATTTGTCTCTTTTTGTTGTAGTCATATGAAATATTTATGTTTGAATTGTTCGTGTCATATGAAATTTTATGTCTTGTGAAATTTGCCTTTTTTTTGTTTTATAAGAAATTTGTATGTTATATGAGATTTGTTTAATTCTTGTCATATTATATGGTTATGACAAATAAATGTTGAATTTTACATGTCATAAGAAATTTAACTTTATTTTGTAGTCATATGAAATTTTTATATTATTTGGGAGTTGACTTTGTTTTGTCATAAAATATGGCTGTGACTTAAGAAAGTTGAATTTTTCTTGTCATATGATATTTTTATGTCATGAGAAATTTGACTTTTATTTTGTAGTCATATGAAATTTTTATGTTTGAATTTTTCTAGTCATATGAAATTTTTATGTCATGTGAAATTTGCCTTTTTTTTGTATTTATATGAAATTTTTATGTTATATGAGATTTGTTTAATTCTTGTCATATTATATGGTTATGACAAATAAATGTTGAATTTTACATGTCCTAAGAAATTTAACTTTTTTTTGTAGTCATATGAAATTTTTTTGTTTGAATTTTTTGCGTCATATGAAATTTTTATGTCATGTGAAAATTGATTTTTTTTTTTTGTATTTTAATTTGAATTTTTATTTAAATGAGATGTGTTTAATTATTGTCATATAATATGGTTATGACAAATAATAGTTAAATATTACTTGTCATATAAAATTTGACTCTTTTCTTTGTAGTCATATGAAATTTATGTGTTATATGATAGTTGAATTTTTCTTGTCATATGAAATTTTTATGTCATATGAAATTTGACTTTTTTTTGTAGTCATATGAAATTTTATATGTTTGAATTTTTCGTGTCATATGAAATTCTTATGTCTTGTGAAATTTGCCTTTTTTTTGTATTTATAAGAAATTTTTATGTTATATGAGATTTGTTTAATTCTTGTCATATTATATGGTTATGACAAAAAATGTTGAATTTTACATGTCATAAGAAATTTAACTTTTTTTTGTAGTCATATGAAATTTTATATTATTTGGGAGTTGACTTTGTTTTGTCATAAAATATGGCTGTGACTTAAGAAAGTTGAATTTTTCTTGTCATATGATATTTTTATGTCATGAGAAATTTGACTTTTATTTTGTAGTCATATGAAATTTTTATGTTTGAATTTTTCTAGTCATATGAAATTTTTATGTCATGTGAAATTTGCCTTTTTTTGTATTTATATGAAATTTTTATGTTTTATGAGATTTGTTTAATTCTTGTCATATTATATGGTTATGACAAATAAATGTTGAATTTTACATGTCCTAAGAAATTTAACTTTTTTTTGTAGTCATATGAAATTTTTTTGTTTGAATTTTTGTCATATGAAATTTTATGTCATGTAAAATTGATTTTTTTTTTTGTATTTTAATTTGAATTTTTATTTAAATGAGATGTGTTTAATTATTGTCATATAATATGGTTATGACAAATAATAGTTAAATATTACTTGTCATATAAAATTTGACTCTTTTCTTTGTAGTCATATGAAATTTATGTGTTATATGAGAGTTGAATTTTTCTTGTCATATGAATTTTACTTGTCATATGAAATTTGACTTTTTTTTGTAGTCATATGAAATTTTATATGTTTGAATTTTTCGTGTCATATGAAATTCTTATGTCTTGTGAAATTTGCCTTTTTTTTGTATTTATAAGAAATTTTTATGTTATATGAGATTTGTTTAATTCTTGTCATATTATATGGTTATGACAAAAAAATGTTGAATTTTACATGTCATAAGAAATTTAACTTTTTTGTAGTCATATGAAATTTTATATTATTTGGGAGTTGACTTTGTTTTGTCATAAAATATGGCTGTGACTTAAGAAAGTTGAATTTTTCTTGTCATATGATATTTTTATGTCATGAGAAATTTGACTTTTATTTTGTAGTCATATGAAATTTTTATGTTTGAATTTTTCTAGTCATATGAAATTTTTATGTCATGTGAAATTTGCCTTTTTTTTGTATTTATATGAAATTTTTATGTTATATGAGATTTGTTTAATTCTTGTCATATTATATGGTTATGACAAATAAATGTTGAATTTTACATGTCCTAAGAAATTGAACTTTTTTTTGTAGTCATATGAAATTTTTTTGTTTGAATTTTTTGCGTCATATGAAATTTTTATGTCATGTGAAAATTGATTTTTTTTTTTGTATTTTAATTTGAATTTTTATTTAAATGAGATGTGTTTAATTATTGTCATATAATATGGTTATGACAAATAATAGTTAAATATTACTTGTCATATAAAATTTGACTCTTTTCTTTGTAGTCATATGAAATTTATGTGTTATATGATAGTTGAATTTTTCTTGTCATATGAAATTTTTATGTCATATGAAATTTTTATGTCATATGAAATTTGACTTTTTTTTGTAGTCATATGAAATTTTATATGTTTGAATTTTTCGTGTCATATGAAATTCTTATGTCTTGTGAAATTTGCCTTTTTTTTGTATTTATAAGAAATTTTTATGTTATATGAGATTTGTTTAATTCTTGTCATATTATATGGTTATGACAAAAAAATGTTGAATTTTACATGTCATAAGAAATTTAACTTTTTTTTGTAGTCATATGAAATTTTTATATTATTTGGGAGTTGACTTTGTTTTGTCATAAAATATGGCTGTGACTTAAGAAAGTTGAATTTTTCTTGTCATATGATATTTTTATGTCATGAGAAATTTGACTTTTATTTTGTAGTCATATGAAATTTTTATGTTTGAATTTTTCTAGTCATATGAAATTTTTATGTCATGTGAAATTTGCCTTTTTTTTGTATTTATATGAAATTTTTATGTTATATGAGATTTGTTTAATTCTTGTCATATTATATGGTTATGACAAATAAATGTTGAATTTTACATGTCCTAAGAAATTGAACTTTTTTTTGTAGTCATATGAAATTTTTTTGTTTGAATTTTTTGCGTCATATGAAATTTTTATGTCATGTGAAAATTGATTTTTTTTCTTTGTATTTTAATTTGAATTTTTATTTAAATGAGATGTGTTTAATTATTGTCATATAATATGGTTATGACAAATAATAGTTAAATTTTACTTGTCATATAAAATTTGACTCTTTTCTTTGTAGTCATATGAAATTTATGTGTTATATGAGAGTTGAATTTTTCTTGTCATATGAAATTTTTATGTCATATGAAATTTGACTTTTTTTTGTAGTCATATGAAATTTATATGTTTGAATTTTTCGTGTCATATGAAATTCTTATGTCATGTGAATATGAAATTTTTATGTCATGTGAAATTTGACTTTATTTTGTAGTCATATGAAATTGTTGTGTTATATGAGATTTGTTTAATTTTTGTCGTATAATATGGCTATGACAAATAATAGTTAAATTTTACTAGTCATATGAAATTTATGTGTTATATGAGAGTTGACTTTTTATTTGTCATATAATATGGTTTTGACTAAATAAAAGTTGAATTTTTCTTGTCATGAGAAATTTGACTTTTTTTTTGTAGTCATATGAAATTTTATATGTTTGAATTTTTCGTGTCATATAAAATTCTTATGTCATGTGAATATGAAATTTTTATGTCATGTGAAATTTGACTTTATTTTGTAGTCATATGAAATTGTTGTGTTAATATGGTTGTGACATAATAAAGTTAAATTTTACTTGTCGTATGAAATTTATGTGTTATATGAGAGTTGACTTTTGTTTTTTTTGTCATATAGTATGGTTATGACATAGGAAAGTTGAATTTTTCTAGTCACTTTTACTTTTTTTTTTAAGTGAAAGTTAAATTTATTTTGAAATTCCTTTGTCATACTTTAAATACCGACGTTTATCAAAATATGTTCATATTTTCATGAACAAATTATAATCACAAGCTATAATATTATAATATAATAGAGAGGCTTACGGGGCACAGTAAGAGAATCTCGTTAAATCTTTTCAAATGCGTCACTATTTTGATGACAAGACAGTTGGCTACCAATATAAACATATTTTAATATACATCAGAAAATAATATATTATCTTATTGTTTCAATCACACCAAAATTATTTCTTCAACATATTTTCATGCACAAATTTATAATCACAAGCTATAATATTATGTAGAAACTTAGGGACACAGTAAGAATCTCAATAAATCTTTTCAAATGCGTCACTATTATGATGACGAGACAATTGGCTACCGATATATACATATTTTAAATATATACGTGTTTATCAAAATTTCTTTAATATACTCCAGAAATGAATTTCTTTTTTTTTTATTAAGTGTTAAGACAAAATTATTTCTCCAACACATTTCCATTCACAAATTTTTTAACACAAGCTATAAGTTATAATATTACATCGAAACAACTTACGGACACAGTAAGAACCTCATTAAATCTTATCAAATGCGTCACTAGTATGATGACGAGACAATTGGCTACCGATATAATCATATTTAGAGTATCGCCGTTAATCAAAATTTCTTTAATATACTTCACAGATTAATGCATTTTTAATTAAGTTTTGTTAATACAAAATTGTTTCTCCAACACATTTTCATTCACAAATTTACAATCACAAGCTATAAGTTGTAATATTATATTGAAGCTTACGGACACAGTAAGAATCTCATTAAATCTTTTCATATACGTCACTAATATGATGACGAGACAATTGGCTACCATTTTTATTTTATTTAAACTTTATATAAATCAATGAAATTATATATAATATATTTCTATTATATATATTTCATATATACATACATTTAAGTCTTTTTAAATACGTCACTAATATGATGACGAGACATTTGGCTACCATTTCAAATGAAATTTTTCATAAATCATATATGTATAAAAATACAGATATCATATGTTATACATTATATATAATATTTTATGCCCATAGACATATATATTATACATAGCATATACATACCATCCCTGTAAATATATATATATATTTATATATCTTTACATATTAATATGTGTGTGTTTATTGATCGATTTTTTTAATTGTCGAATCATCAAGCAAAGGATAAGCTTCAGTGGATCGCAGTATGGCAGCTGCTCAACCACTTACAACACCTTGCCTGTTATAAAAGTCGTTTACAATTGATTCTAGGCTTTGTCATTGTATTAAATAATGTTTTAATATATAACTAGCGCGGCATCAGGTGATCGAAGATCCTCCCAATTTACTATGTTATACGTAACATTGGCATCACATCCATTGTCGTCTATTAAATGAATAACAAACTTTTAATGGTTTAGAAGCCATACAATGCAAATTGCCCCTTATTTATCATTGCAGTCCAGCACGGATACGACCTTAGAGGCGTTCAGGCATAATCCAACGGACGTAGCGTCATACCACTGTTCGCTCGAACAAGTATTGTGCCATTGGTCCGTACCTGCGGTTCCTCTCGTACTACGCAGGAATGCTGTCGCAACAACGTTTTGTCATTAGTAGGGTAAAACTAACCTGTCTCACGACGGTCTAAACCCAGCTCACGTTCCCTTGCATGGGTGAACAATCCAACGCTTGGTGAATTTTGCTTCACAATGATAGGAAGAGCCGACATCGAAGGATCAAAAAGCGACGTCGCTATGAACGCTTGGCCGCCACAAGCCAGTTATCCCTATGGTAACTTTTCTGACACCTCTTGTTAAAAACTCTTTAAACCAAAAGGATCGATAGGCCGAGCTTTTGCTGTCCCTGTGTTTACTGAACACCGAGATCAAGTCAGCATTTGCCCTTTTGCTCTATGTGTGGTTTCTGTCCGCACTGAGCTGGCCTTGGGACACCTCCGTTATTATTTGAGAGATGTACCGCCCCAGTCAAACTCCCTACCTGGCAATGTCCTTGAATTGGATCATACCTGAGTAATTGGAGTTATACCAAATTATTAAATCAAAAGTACATAAATGCACTCTCTCATTAAAGAATTTGTTTGCGATTATATAACAAACTCGTGATACTTTGATCAAGAAGCTTGCATCAAAACCCAATACCATAAGATATAATAAATATATCCGTATAATGGCTAGGAAATGATACACGTTCCATTTAATCAAGTAAGTAAGGAAACAATAAGAGTAGTGGTATTTCATTGTCGATACTAAACCGAAATCTAATATCTCCCACTTATTCTACACCTCTTATGTCTCCTTACACTGCCAGATTAGAGTCAAGCTCAAAAGGGTCTTCTTTCCCCGCTAATTATTCCAAGCCCGTTCCCTTGGCTGTGGTTTCGCTAGATAGTAGATAGGGACAGTAGGAATCTCGTTAATCCATTCATGCGCGTCACTAATTAGATGACGAGGCATTTGGCTACCTTAAGAGAGTCATAGTTACTCCCGCCGTTGACCCGCGCTTACTTGAATTTCTTCACTTTGACATTCAGAGCACTGGGCAGAAATCACATTGTGTCGGATTCCCCAAGTCCGTGCCAGTTCTGAATTGATTGTTAATTGATAATCGTTATAATTTAAAAGAACTAATTGGTTACCCAATTAGTATTCTTAAAAATTTTAGCAAGAAAGTTCCACAATTGGCTACGTAACTAAACTATCCGGGGAACAAGAAACTACCATAAATGATAGAAACTCTATTTACCCAGAACGAGCACATAAACCATGTTATTGTTTCCCAATCAAGCCCGACTATCTCAATCTTCAGAGCCAATCCTTATCCCGAAGTTACGGATCTAATTTGCCGACTTCCCTTACCTACATTATTCTATCGACTAGAGACTCTTCACCTTGGAGACCAGCTGCGGATATTGGTACGGCCTGTTGAGAAGTTTGCGTGTCCCCACCATAAATTTTCAAGGTCCGAGGAGAAAATATCGACACAACAGTATATGTCATGCTCTTCTAGCCCATCTACCATATCTCTCTGCGAAAGACTTCCATGGTAGTACGGCTATAAAACAGAAAAGAAAACTCTTCCGATACCTCTCGACGGCTTCTTTATGGTCGTTCCTGTTGCCAGGATGAGCACGAGGCCCATATTTAATAACAAACGGATACTCAACAGGTTACGGAATTGGAACCGTATTCCCTTTCGTTCAAAATTATTCAAGTGTATTAATTTTCCAAAATTTTAAATATTGACAACTTTTTACTTGAAAATTTTCGGCTTTCGCCTTGAACTTAGGACCGACTAACTCGTGATCAACCACTGTTCACACGAAACCCTTCTCCACTTCAGTCCTCCAAGGTCTCATTCGATTATTTGCTACTACCACCAAGATCTGTACCAATGACGGCTCCATGCAGGCTTACGCCAAACACTTCTATGCACACCATTGTACCTTCCTACTCACTAAAGTTTCAAAATTTATATTACAAGTAATATAAATCATCTACTTTAGCGGTAATGTATAGGTATACAACTTAAGCGCCATCCATTTTAAGGGCTAGTTGCTTCGGCAGGTGAGTTGTTACACACTCCTTAGCGGATTTCGACTTCCATGATCACCGTCCTGCTGTTTTAAGCAACCAACGCCTTTCATGGTTTCTGAATGAGTTGTTAATTTGGGCACCGTAACATTACGTTTGGTTCATCCCACAGCGCCAGTTCTGCTTACCAAAAGTGGCCCACTGGGCACATTATATCATAACCTTAAACTTCATATCAAGAAAGTTAAGGTTCTTACCCATTTAAAGTTTGAGAATAGGTTAAGATCGTTTCGACCCTAAGGCCTCTAATCATTCGCTTTACCAGATAAGATTATTTTATACAACAGTTAAATGCACCAGCTATCCTGAGGGAAACTTCGGAAGGAACCAGCTACTAGATGGTTCGATTGGTCTTTCGCCCCTATACTCAATTCTGACAATCGATTTGCACGTCAGAACTGTTTCGGTCTTCCATCAGGGTTTCCCCTGACTTCAACCTGATCAAGTATAGTTCACCATCTTTCGGGTCACAGCATATATGCTCAAGGTACGTTCCAGTTAGAGGCATAAATAATATAAATATTATCATACATAACTATATAGAACGCCCCGGGATTGTGTTAATTAACTATAAATAGTTAAAAAACTAATCCCATTAATAGTCAAGTTAATTACGCTATTAGGTTTTTATCCCAATAACTTGCACATATGTTAGACTCCTTGGTCCGTGTTTCAAGACGGGTCCCGAAGGTATCCTGAATCTTTCGCATTGTTAATCATACAAGTGCATATAATAAACACAAAAATCAATGATAATCATGCCATTATATAATTCCGAAAAATTAACGCACTGTATTCATATAAATCTATCAGCACTTTATCAAATTTATGACATTTATTTTATGTTAAAATGCAAGCATTTTAATTTAAATAAGCAATTGACTAAAATTTTTTGATAAATTAATTGATACTAATAGATTACAATGTCCTTATATGGAAAAAATGCACACTATTATTATAATATTGTTTAAATATTACAATTTTAATGATGAATTTTCCATAATGGATATTCAGGTTCATCGGGCTTAACCTCTAAGCAGTTTCACGTACTATTTAACTCTCTATTCAGAGTTCTTTTCAACTTTCCCTCACGGTACTTGTTTACTATCGGTCTCATGGTTATATTTAGTTTTAGATGGAGTTTACCACCCACTTAGTGCTGCACTATCAAGCAACACGACTCTTTGGAAACACCATCTAATAATCATTAACGTTATACGGGCCTGGCACCCTCTATGGGTAAATGGCCTCATTTAAGAAGGACTTAAATCGTTAATTTCTCATACTAGAATATTGATGTTCCATACACTGCATCTCACATTTGCCATATAGACAAAGTGACTTAGTGCTGAACTGATTTCTTTTCGCTCGCCGCTACTAAGAAAATCCTTGTTAGTTTCTTTTCCTCCCCTAATTAATATGCTTAAATTCAGGGGGTAGTCCCATATGAGTTGAGGTTGTATAATTATACTTATATATTAGTTATTATAAAACATGATGATTATAATAACAATTTGAAATATACTATAATTTTGAAGTTCCATAATATTGACAAATGTTTTATTCTTTATCTCATCATAAATAAGAGGCAATTCTAGTTAAAAAAAAATTCTTTATGCTAGACATTCCTCAGTATTATTTGAATAAAATAAAGAATATATAATTCTTCAAATTTTCTCATACAAATATATACAACAAGAGAAGTATAGATATTTCGTTATTTATTTTAATATTATGAATATATTATGAGTAAATGTTTTGCAACATTACAATATATATTATCCAATAATATACCATATGCTTAAAATTTCGAAAAATTTTAAACAACTTATTTAGCATAGTCTTACAACCCTCAACCATATGTAGTCCAAGCAGCACTCTAAAATTAATTAAAGTACATAACAGCATGGACTGCGATATGCGTTCAAAATGTCGATGTTCATGTGTCCTGCAGTTCACACGATGACGCACAGTTTGCTGCGTTCTTCATCGACCCATGAGCCGAGTGATCCACCGCTTAGAGTAATACAAATTTTTGGTTTATTTCATTACGTCATATATTCTTTTATTGAAAGAAATTAAAAATACACCATTTTACTGGCATATATCAATTCCTTCAATAAATTTTTTTATACCTAAAAAAATGTTGCGAAATGTCTTAGTTTTACATAATCAATGAAAATACGGTATATGACAACTATATAAAATATATTTAATTGTATTATAATCGATATATGTAAAGCATTAACCTGAACAAACAGGTACAACATTATATTTTAGGTTGTTGCGTTTATACAATGTATGCGCATGTTAATAATGAACAATACATTTGTGCAACGCATGTATATTATGGCACATATACACGCAGTTAATAATTTGTCTTGCCCAAAACACATAAAAATGTGTAATATACATTTATACAATATGAATATGACAAATAAAATTTATAACAAAGTAATTTTATTGTATAAATTATACATTACAACACAATTTCAAATGTTTGAGCAAAGTAAATTATTTATTTTATTATTGACAATTAAAAATTTTTCTTTTATTTTCGTTAAAATATATTTCTATATATTAATGAAAAAAAAAATTTTTATTTTATTAACGGTTAGATGCATTATACAATAATGATCCTTCCGCAGGTTCACCTACGGAAACCTTGTTACGACTTTTACTTCCTCTAAATAATCAAGTTCGGTCAACTTTTGCGAAACAACCGTAACACACAAGGCGTCACAGTGATCACGTCCGGAGACCTCACTAAATAATTCAATCGGTAGTAGCGACGGGCGGTGTGTACAAAGGGCAGGGACGTAATCAATGCGAGTTAATGACTCACACTTACTGGGAATTCCAAGTTCATGTGAACAGTTTCAGTTCACAATCCCAAGCATGAAAGTGGTTCAGCGGTTTACCCGGACCTCTCGGTCTAGGAAATACACGTTGATACTTTCATTGTAGCGCGCGTGCAGCCCAGGACATCTAAGGGCATCACAGACCTGTTATTGCTCAATCTCATTATTGCTAGACGCAATTTGTCCATTTAAGAAGCTAGTGTCCTTATAATGGGACAAACCAACAGGTACGGCTCCACTTATATAAACACATTCAAACACAATAAACATTTTACTGCCACCATGAATGAAGGCTATATAAGCTTCAACACCATAATCCTGAAGATATCTATTTAATATATTTGAGTCTCGTTCGTTATCGGAATTAACCAGACAAATCACTCCACGAACTAAGAACGGCCATGCACCACCACCCATAGATTCGAGAAAGAGCTATCAATCTGTCTTACACACTTATGTTCGGACCTGGTAAGTTTTCCCGTGTTGAGTCAAATTAAGCCGCAGGCTCCACTCCTGGTGGTGCCCTTCCGTCAATTCCTTTAAGTTTCAGCTTTGCAACCATACTTCCCCCGGAGCCCAAAAGCTTTGGTTTCCCGGGAAGCGACTGAGAGAGCCATAAAAGTAGCTACACCCAATTGCTAGCTGGCATCGTTTATGGTTAGAACTAGGGCGGTATCTGATCGCCTTCGAACCTCTAACTTTCGTTCTTGATTAATGAAAACATCTTTGGCAAATGCTTTCGCTTAAGTTAGTCTTACGACGGTCCAAGAATTTCACCTCTCGCGTCGTAATACTAATGCCCCCAAACTGCTTCTATTAATCATTACCTCTTGATCTGAAAACCAATGAAAGCAGAACAGAGGTCTTATTTCATTATCCCATGCACAGAATATTCAGGCATTTGAAGCCTGCTTTAAGCACTCTAATTTGTTCAAAGTAATTGTACCGGCCCACAATAACACTCGATGAAGAGCACTAATGCAGGTTTTTAAATAGGAGGAACATATAAAAAAATACAAGTATTTAATTACATATAAGAACTCCACCGGTAATACGCTTACATACATAAAGGTATAGTACTAACTACAATTGTAAGTTGCACTACCCGTATGAAGCACAAGTTCAACTACGAACGTTTTAACCGCAACAACTTTAATATACGCTATTGGAGCTGGAATTACCGCGGCTGCTGGCACCAGACTTGCCCTCCAATAGGTCCTTGTTAAAGGATTTAAAGTGTACTCATTCCAATTACAGGGCCTCGGATATGAGTCCTGTATTGTTATTTTTCGTCACTACCTCCCCGAGCTGGGAGTGGGTAATTTACGCGCCTGCTGCCTTCCTTAGATGTGGTAGCCGTTTCTCAGGCTCCCTCTCCGGAATCGAACCCTGATTCCCCGTTACCCGTTGCAACCATGGTAGTCCTAGATACTACCATCAAAAGTTGATAGGGCAGACATTTGAAAGATCTGTCGTCGGTACAAGACCATACGATCTGCATGTTATCTAGAGTTCAACCAGTGTAACGATCTTGCGATCGCTTGGTTTTAGCCTAATAAAAGCACACGTTCCAAAAGGTCCGTGTTTTAATTGCATGTATTAGCTCTAGAATTACCACAGTTATCCAAGTAACTGTTAACGATCTAAGGAACCATAACTGATATAATGAGCCTTTTGCGGTTTCACTTTTATTTCGTGTGTACTTAGACATGCATGGCTTAATCTTTGAGACAAGCATATAACTACTGGCAGGATCAACCAGAATAATGTGTTATTTCTATGTGTAAATATTTTTACACATATAAATATTTTTAAATATGTAATAGACATGACAACTCATTAATATTTTTGAATAAATATGACATGCATATAGAGAACGAATATGGCTAAATTTAAATAGCAATCATGTTCGTTAGTTATAAAAAAAACTTACACATTTTTTTTATAAATATATATATATACAAAATATATACATATTAATTTGTTCAAAAATATCTTTATATTTACACTTACTTAATATAAATTCATCACACGTACATTATTTAAATTCAAAATAAATTGAATAAAAATTTATTTAATTTTGATTACAAATTGATAATTTATCTACATTTTGTATATATGTGTTAATAAATATTATATTAAATAAAACCTTTATCCACAATATATTTACATTGTGTTAAAGTTTAATTATTTTAATTTCCAATATACTATACATGTGCACACTGCCCTTGCATTGGAGAATCGAAAAACATATGTAATTCAATTTTCCAACCAGGTAACACTAAACCACCAACCAATTATATATAAACCTGTTGGTGGTTCTATTTTTAATGAAAGTTTATGCTTGCTAAATTAACGATAATGTGAAACCTATTTAGTATATATTGAAGAACAATATACCTTGGCCAATTCCACTATTATCTAACAATTGCATATTATTACCGCAGCCAAGCGTTCAAAGACAACAAATAACGAATAACTTTCATTTTCATTGACAACATTTATTATTATATGCGTCGAACACATATAATAGATGAACACACCCTGCTCACCATGTAAAGGTTTTTTGCCACGCTTTCTAAAATTCAATT
The DNA here is from genome assembly GCF_004354385.1 of Drosophila innubila. Classification (NCBI taxonomy): domain Eukaryota; kingdom Metazoa; phylum Arthropoda; class Insecta; order Diptera; family Drosophilidae; genus Drosophila; species Drosophila innubila. The sequence goes on from NW_022995378.1 coordinate 436,351, forward strand.
AGTTTTTTAAATGCTACCTCTTAATATAATCAAGTGCATGCATCAATATATTTATGCACTATTAAACTTCATTATTTTTGCACCACACATTATAAATACCCAATGTCGGCAAGACAACACTCCACCGTCATATAATTTCGGTATGTTAAATTTTTTCATATGACTTGCCTTGCGCGACACCACTCCACCTATATAGGTTTTTTGCCACGCTTTCTAAAATTCAATTAGTTTTTCAAATGCTACCTCTTAATTTAATCAAGTGCATGCATCAATATATTTATGCACTATTAAACTTCATTATTTTTGCACCACACATTATAAATACCCAATGCCGGCAAGACAACACTCCACCGTCATATAATTTCGGTATATTAAATTTTTTCATATGACTTGCCTTGCGCGACACCACTCCACCTATATAGGTTTTTTGCCACGCTTTCTAAAATTTACCATTTTTCAAATGACAATTTTATTTCTCATACCTATGCATATATTTATATAATAATGCACTGTAAAACTTCATTATTTTTGCACCACATATTATAAATATCCAATGCCGGCAAGACAACACTCCACCGTCATATAATTTCGGTATGTTAAATTTTTCATATGACTTGCCTTGCGCGACACCACTCCACCTATATAGGTTTTTTGCCACGCTTTCTAAAATTCAATTAGTTTTTCAAATGCCCTCTTAATTTAATCAAGTGCATGCATCAATATATTTATGCACTATTAAACTTCATTATTTTTGCACCACACATTATAAATACCCAATGCCGGCAAGACAACACTCCACCGTCATATAATTTCGGTATGTTAAATTTTTTCATATGACTTGCCTTGCGCGACACCACTCCACCTATATAGGTTTTTTGCCACGCTTTCTAAAATTTACCATTTTTTCAAATGACAATTTTTATTTCTCATACCTATGCATATATTTATATAATAATGCACTGTAAAACTTCATTATTTTTGCACCACATATTATAAATATCCAATGCCGGCAAGACAACACTCCACCGTCATATAATTTCGGTATGTTAAATTTTTTCATATGACTTGCCTTGCGCGACACCACTCCACCTATATAGGTTTTTTGCCACGCTTTCTAAAATTTACCATTTTTTCAAAGGACGATCTGTTTTTCATACATAAATGTACTGTTATAAAATGTCTATGTCATATGAAAGTACTCTATTATATTGTTTATTTAAATGTCTGTCATATGAAAATATAATTTTACTTATATCAAATATGATTTATTTTGTGGTCATATGAAATTTTTTTTATTTTATGGAGTTGATTTTATTTGTCATATAATATGGTTATGACATAAGAAAGTTGAATTTTTCTTGTCATATAAAATTTTTATGTCATATGAAATTTGACTTTTCTTGTAGTCATATGAAATTTTATTGTTATTTGAGAATTGTTATATTTTTGTCATATAATATGGTTATAAAAAATGAAAGTTGAATTTTACTTGTCATATGAAATTTGTCCCTTTTTGTTGTAGTCATATGAAATATTTATGTTTGAATTGTTCGTGTCATATGAAATTTTTATGTCATGTGAAAATTGATTTTTTTTTTTGTATTTTAATTTGAATTTTTATTTAAATGAGATGTGTTTAATTATTGTCATATAATATGGTTATGACAAATAATAGTTAAATATTACTTGTCATATAAAATTTGACTCTTTTCTTTGTAGTCATATGAAATTTATGTGTTATATGATAGTTGAATTTTTCTTGTCATATGAAATTTTTATGTCATATGAAATTTTTATGTCATATGAAATTTGACTTTTTTTTGTAGTCATATGAAATTTTATATGTTTGAATTTTTCGTGTCATATGAAATTCTTATGTCTTGTGAAATTTGCCTTTTTTTTGTATTTATAAGAAATTTTTATGTTATATGAGATTTGTTTAATTCTTTGTCATATTATATGGTTATGACAAAAAATGTTGAATTTTACATGTCATAAGAAATTTAACTTTTTTTTGTAGTCATATGAAATTTTTATATTATTTGGGAGTTGACTTTGTTTTGTCATAAAATATGGCTGTGACTTAAGAAAGTTGAATTTTTCTTGTCATATGATATTTTTATGTCATGAGAAATTTGACTTTATTTTGTAGTCATATGAAATTTTATGTTTGAATTTTTCTAGTCATATGAAATTTTTTATGTCATGTGAAATTTGCCTTTTTTTTGTATTTATATGAAATTTTTATGTTATATGAGATTTGTTTAATTCTTGTCATATTATATGGTTATGACAAATAAATGTTGAATTTTACATGTCCTAAGAAATTGAACTTTTTGTAGTCATATGAAATTTTTTTGTTTGAATTTTTTGCGTCATATGAAATTTTATGTCATGTGAAAATTGATTTTTTTTCTTTGTATTTTAATTTGAATTTTATTTAAATGAGATGTGTTTTAATTATTGTCATATAATATGGTTATGACAAATAATAGTTAAATTTACTTGTCATATAAAATTTGACTCTTTTCTTTAGTCATATGAAATTTATGTGTTATATGAGAGTTGAATTTTTCTTGTCATATGAAATTTTATGTCATATGAAATTTGACTTTTGTAGTCATATGAAATTTATATGTTTGAATTTTCGTGTCATATGAAATTTTATGTCATGTGAATATGAAATTTTTATGTCATGTGAAATTTGACTTTATTTTGTAGTCATATGAAATTGTTGTGTTATATGAGATTTGTTTAATTTTTGTCGTATAATATGGCTATGACAAATAATAGTTAAATTTTACTAGTCATATGAAATTTATGTGTTATATGAGAGTTGACTTTTTATTTGTCATATAATATGGTTTTGACTAAATAAAAGTTGAATTTTCTTGTCATGAGAAATTTGACTTTTTTTGTAGTCATATGAAATTTTATATGTTTGAATTTTTCGTGTCATATAAAATTCTTATGTCATGTGAATATGAAATTTTTATGTCATGTGAAATTTGACTTTATTTTGTAGTCATATGAAATTGTTGTGTTAATATGGTTGTGACATAATAAAGTTAAATTTTACTTGTCGTATGAAATTTATGTGTTATATGAGAGTTGACTTTTGTTTTTTTTGTCATATAGTATGGTTATGACATAGGAAAGTTGAATTTTTCTAGTCACTTTTACTTTTTTTTTTAAGTGAAAGTTAAATTTATTTTGAAATTCCTTTGTCATACTTTAAATACCGACGTTTATCAAAATATGTTCATATTTTCATGAACAAATTATAATCACAAGCTATAATATTATAATATAATAGAGAGGCTTACGGGGCACAGTAAGAGAATCTCGTTAAATCTTTTCAAATGCGTCACTATTTTGATGACAAGACAGTTGGCTACCAATATAAACATATTTTAATATACATCAGAAAATAATATATTATCTTATTGTTTCAATCACACCAAAATTATTTCTTCAACATATTTTCATGCACAAATTTATAATCACAAGCTATAATATTATGTAGAAACTTAGGGACACAGTAAGAATCTCAATAAATCTTTTCAAATGCGTCACTATTATGATGACGAGACAATTGGCTACCGATATATACATATTTTAAATATATACGTGTTTATCAAAATTTCTTTAATATACTCCAGAAATGAATTTCTTTTTTTTTTATTAAGTGTTAAGACAAAATTATTTCTCCAACACATTTCCATTCACAAATTTTTTAACACAAGCTATAAGTTATAATATTACATCGAAACAACTTACGGACACAGTAAGAACCTCATTAAATCTTATCAAATGCGTCACTAGTATGATGACGAGACAATTGGCTACCGATATAATCATATTTAGAGTATCGCCGTTAATCAAAATTTCTTTAATATACTTCACAGATTAATGCATTTTTAATTAAGTTTTGTTAATACAAAATTGTTTCTCCAACACATTTTCATTCACAAATTTACAATCACAAGCTATAAGTTGTAATATTATATTGAAGCTTACGGACACAGTAAGAATCTCATTAAATCTTTTCATATACGTCACTAATATGATGACGAGACAATTGGCTACCATTTTTATTTTATTTAAACTTTATATAAATCAATGAAATTATATATAATATATTTCTATTATATATATTTCATATATACATACATTTAAGTCTTTTTAAATACGTCACTAATATGATGACGAGACATTTGGCTACCATTTCAAATGAAATTTTTCATAAATCATATATGTATAAAAATACAGATATCATATGTTATACATTATATATAATATTTTATGCCCATAGACATATATATTATACATAGCATATACATACCATCCCTGTAAATATATATATATATTTATATATCTTTACATATTAATATGTGTGTGTTTATTGATCGATTTTTTTAATTGTCGAATCATCAAGCAAAGGATAAGCTTCAGTGGATCGCAGTATGGCAGCTGCTCAACCACTTACAACACCTTGCCTGTTATAAAAGTCGTTTACAATTGATTCTAGGCTTTGTCATTGTATTAAATAATGTTTTAATATATAACTAGCGCGGCATCAGGTGATCGAAGATCCTCCCAATTTACTATGTTATACGTAACATTGGCATCACATCCATTGTCGTCTATTAAATGAATAACAAACTTTTAATGGTTTAGAAGCCATACAATGCAAATTGCCCCTTATTTATCATTGCAGTCCAGCACGGATACGACCTTAGAGGCGTTCAGGCATAATCCAACGGACGTAGCGTCATACCACTGTTCGCTCGAACAAGTATTGTGCCATTGGTCCGTACCTGCGGTTCCTCTCGTACTACGCAGGAATGCTGTCGCAACAACGTTTTGTCATTAGTAGGGTAAAACTAACCTGTCTCACGACGGTCTAAACCCAGCTCACGTTCCCTTGCATGGGTGAACAATCCAACGCTTGGTGAATTTTGCTTCACAATGATAGGAAGAGCCGACATCGAAGGATCAAAAAGCGACGTCGCTATGAACGCTTGGCCGCCACAAGCCAGTTATCCCTATGGTAACTTTTCTGACACCTCTTGTTAAAAACTCTTTAAACCAAAAGGATCGATAGGCCGAGCTTTTGCTGTCCCTGTGTTTACTGAACACCGAGATCAAGTCAGCATTTGCCCTTTTGCTCTATGTGTGGTTTCTGTCCGCACTGAGCTGGCCTTGGGACACCTCCGTTATTATTTGAGAGATGTACCGCCCCAGTCAAACTCCCTACCTGGCAATGTCCTTGAATTGGATCATACCTGAGTAATTGGAGTTATACCAAATTATTAAATCAAAAGTACATAAATGCACTCTCATTAAAGAATTTGTTTGCGATTATATAACAAACTCGTGATACTTTGATCAAGAAGCTTGCATCAAAACCCAATACCATAAGATATAATAAATATATCCGTATAATGGCTAGGAAATGATACACGTTCCATTTAATCAAGTAAGTAAGGAAACAATAAGAGTAGTGGTATTTCATTGTCGATACTAAACCGAAATCTAATATCTCCCACTTATTCTACACCTCTTATGTCTCCTTACACTGCCAGATTAGAGTCAAGCTCAAAAGGGTCTTCTTTCCCCGCTAATTATTCCAAGCCCGTTCCCTTGGCTGTGGTTTCGCTAGATAGTAGATAGGGACAGTAGGAATCTCGTTAATCCATTCATGCGCGTCACTAATTAGATGACGAGGCATTTGGCTACCTTAAGAGAGTCATAGTTACTCCCGCCGTTGACCCGCGCTTACTTGAATTTCTTCACTTTGACATTCAGAGCACTGGGCAGAAATCACATTGTGTCAACACCCGCTAGGGCCATCACAATGCTTTGTTTTAATTAGACAGTCGGATTCCCCAAGTCCGTGCCAGTTCTGAATTGATTGTTAATTGATAATCGTTATAATTTAAAAGAACTAATTGGTTACCCAATTAGTATTCTTAAAAATTTTAGCAAGAAAGTTCCACAATTGGCTACGTAACTAAACTATCCGGGGAACAAGAAACTACCATAAATGATAGAAACTCTATTTACCCAGAACGAGCACATAAACCATGTTATTGTTTCCCAATCAAGCCCGACTATCTCAATCTTCAGAGCCAATCCTTATCCCGAAGTTACGGATCTAATTTGCCGACTTCCCTTACCTACATTATTCTATCGACTAGAGACTCTTCACCTTGGAGACCAGCTGCGGATATTGGTACGGCCTGTTGAGAAGTTTGCGTGTCCCCACCATAAATTTTCAAGGTCCGAGGAGAAAATATCGACACAACAGTATATGTCATGCTCTTCTAGCCCATCTACCATATCTCTCTGCGAAAGACTTCCATGGTAGTACGGCTATAAAACAGAAAAGAAAACTCTTCCGATACCTCTCGACGGCTTCTTTATGGTCGTTCCTGTTGCCAGGATGAGCACGAGGCCCATATTTAATAACAAACGGATACTCAACAGGTTACGGAATTGGAACCGTATTCCCTTTCGTTCAAAATTATTCAAGTGTATTAATTTTCCAAAATTTTAAATATTGACAACTTTTTACTTGAAAATTTTCGGCTTTCGCCTTGAACTTAGGACCGACTAACTCGTGATCAACCACTGTTCACACGAAACCCTTCTCCACTTCAGTCCTCCAAGGTCTCATTCGATTATTTGCTACTACCACCAAGATCTGTACCAATGACGGCTCCATGCAGGCTTACGCCAAACACTTCTATGCACACCATTGTACCTTCCTACTCACTAAAGTTTCAAAATTTATATTACAAGTAATATAAATCATCTACTTTAGCGGTAATGTATAGGTATACAACTTAAGCGCCATCCATTTTAAGGGCTAGTTGCTTCGGCAGGTGAGTTGTTACACACTCCTTAGCGGATTTCGACTTCCATGATCACCGTCCTGCTGTTTTAAGCAACCAACGCCTTTCATGGTTTCTGAATGAGTTGTTAATTTGGGCACCGTAACATTACGTTTGGTTCATCCCACAGCGCCAGTTCTGCTTACCAAAAGTGGCCCACTGGGCACATTATATCATAACCTTAAACTTCATATCAAGAAAGTTAAGGTTCTTACCCATTTAAAGTTTGAGAATAGGTTAAGATCGTTTCGACCCTAAGGCCTCTAATCATTCGCTTTACCAGATAAGATTATTTTATACAACAGTTAAATGCACCAGCTATCCTGAGGGAAACTTCGGAAGGAACCAGCTACTAGATGGTTCGATTGGTCTTTCGCCCCTATACTCAATTCTGACAATCGATTTGCACGTCAGAACTGTTTCGGTCTTCCATCAGGGTTTCCCCTGACTTCAACCTGATCAAGTATAGTTCACCATCTTTCGGGTCACAGCATATATGCTCAAGGTACGTTCCAGTTAGAGGCATAAATAATATAAATATTATCATACATAACTATATAGAACGCCCCGGGATTGTGTTAATTAACTATAAATAGTTAAAAAACTAATCCCATTAATAGTCAAGTTAATTACGCTATTAGGTTTTTATCCCAATAACTTGCACATATGTTAGACTCCTTGGTCCGTGTTTCAAGACGGGTCCCGAAGGTATCCTGAATCTTTCGCATTGTTAATCATACAAGTGCATATAATAAACACAAAAATCAATGATAATCATGCCATTATATAATTCCGAAAAATTAACGCACTGTATTCATATAAATCTATCAGCACTTTATCAAATTTATGACATTTATTTTATGTTAAAATGCAAGCATTTTAATTTAAATAAGCAATTGACTAAAATTTTTTGATAAATTAATTGATACTAATAGATTACAATGTCCTTATATGGAAAAAATGCACACTATTATTATAATATTGTTTAAATATTACAATTTTAATGATGAATTTTCCATAATGGATATTCAGGTTCATCGGGCTTAACCTCTAAGCAGTTTCACGTACTATTTAACTCTCTATTCAGAGTTCTTTTCAACTTTCCCTCACGGTACTTGTTTACTATCGGTCTCATGGTTATATTTAGTTTTAGATGGAGTTTACCACCCACTTAGTGCTGCACTATCAAGCAACACGACTCTTTGGAAACACCATCTAATAATCATTAACGTTATACGGGCCTGGCACCTCTCTATGGGTAAATGGCCTCATTTAAGAAGGACTTAAATCGTTAATTTCTCATACTAGAATATTGATGTTCCATACACTGCATCTCACATTTGCCATATAGACAAAGTGACTTAGTGCTGAACTGATTTCTTTTCGCTCGCCGCTACTAAGAAAATCCTTGTTAGTTTCTTTTCCTCCCCTAATTAATATGCTTAAATTCAGGGGGTAGTCCCATATGAGTTGAGGTTGTATAATTATACTTATATATTAGTTATTATAAAACATGATGATTATAATAACAATTTGAAATATACTATAATTTTGAAGTTCCATAATATTGACAAATGTTTTATTCTTTATCTCATCATAAATAAGAGGCAATTCTAGTTAAAAAAAAAT